>NC_142100.1:27028437-27184531 GCF_054644295.1 Miniopterus natalensis | reverse complement strand
GGTGGCGGTCTTGCTTTTTTATTGCATTTTGCTAAAGTAGCTGTGAGCATGCCATTGAATTGCAAGACACTGTTTTTTAAAATTTTTTTAAAAATATGTTTTTATTGATTTTTAGACTCTATTTCCAATAGACTCTAAATCCATTCGCATGGATTTGGGGGCCGCCATCAACCCAATGCAAGGGGACGGCCTTTCGGCCTTTCTGTAGCACCCAGACATGAGAAAAGCTTGGTACGTCTACAAGGATCCAAATAACAGGCTTTTATGTTTTCTCTCCCAGCTTGATTTTAGCACCTGGAACCTTTGGCCTTGAATGTCCTCCAGTCTCATTCCTCTAAAGTCCAGGGTGGGCGGTAATCAACTTTTCATCTGTTAATTCCTTTAAAAAACAGTCTTCCCATGAGTCCAGCCGATGGCGCCTAAGCTCCGTCCATCTGGAGCTGGCTCAGATGAGACAGTCGGGTCGCCAAAGCCGTTATCAGCGGGACAGACAGAAAGGATGGGAAACAAAGGAGCGACCCCTCCCAGCTTTTCCTAGAAAATATTATTGTTTTCTCTGTGCGGCTGAGTCACCGTGGTCTGGAGGGCCCTCTGTGTCCACAGAGACAAAGGGAGGAGCTTGAAGTTCAGGGATGGACCCGGGCACTTGGCCAGAGGAGACCTGCATGTCATTTACTCCCAGGATGATACTCAGAGAAGCTGTGGGTTTAGTAAATATTCTCTGAGGCGGTTCACCCCGAGGGGTATCTGAGAAGACGGGGAGCCACTGGCCCCCTCCTTGTGTTTTTAAAAGGAGATTTGGTCGGCAGGCGGCTCCGCCTTGTAAGCCAGCTGTTGGCTCTTCGAGTTAATGTGTGTTTACGAAAACTGCCTGTGTCCTGGTTACAAGCCCGGCTGCCCCGGGTCCTCGATGGTCTGTGCTGGAGGGTGGGTGGGTGACAGGCTCCCAGCAGAACCCGGTGGGTGGGGAGGAAGCACAAAGATAAAAAAGTCACCACCAGCACCTTTCTCATCTGTCACCAGTTGCCTTCTGCAGTGAACCTGCTCAAGGGGGGGGGGGGGGAGACCCATTAGGAGGCTCTGCCTTGGTCTCTGGTCAGTGAGGATTTGAACAAAATCAAGGAGCTAGATCTGCAAAGCTCCCTGAACCCCAACAGCACCAGGTACAGCAGCAGGGACAGGGGAATGAAAGCATCCAGAGGCTCCGGCTTTTCATTTTTACCCAAATCTTGCTCCCTCATGCCCTCTGCAGGCCGACGGGGAAGCTGTGTGCGGAGGTCACCTCTGAGGCGGTTCTGGGTTGGAGGGTCCTGGCCGAATACTAGAACCATCGGTGACTGATGTCTGAACCCCACCCAAACCACATGATACTGCCATGTGCTGCAGGTAGAGGCCCCTGTGGCAGCGACGACCTTGTCGCCTCCCACTGCAGGGCCACAGCCTCCAGCTCTGTGGGCAGCAGCCGTGACGGCCGGTGCCGGGCGCCCCAGGCGCCTGTGCCCTCGCTGGAAAGTCTCTCCCCTTTGCACGCCGGGAACTGTGGTCCTGGGTCCTTCCCACTTTGAACCTTAACAGCTGCGCCAAACTGCCCTCCAGCCGCCCTGCTAATTTACGCCCTGCCCGTGAGAATGTTTCCCCAACACCTTCCCTCCTACTGGATAATTTCAAACTTTCATTTTGGGGCCAATCTGATAAGTAAAAAAATGGCACCAGTTAAAAAAGAATGGTGCAGACTTGACGTACCGGCTTGGCAAGATCACCGAGATAAATCGTTGGGGGGATGAAACAAGTTGCAGGATATGGAAAAACACGTCCGCGGGACGCTGGGAAACCAGTCCCAGAATGAGGGGCAGCGTGGTTCCAGCTACCCCCCCACCCCAAGGCAGGGAGAGGGAGGTCCCCTGGGGAGGAGGCAGGAGACTAAATGGGGGAGGGGTGTGGTTATGAGAAAGTCCATCCAAGCCTGGGATACTTTCACTTTTTACAAGAAGGGTATGTTTAATTATATCATTAGAGATTAAATCTTAAAAGGTTAAGAGAAAATTATATGTATGCACATGTATATGATGAGTATGTGTAAAGAGAGACAGAGACAGAGAAAGAGAAAGAGAGAGAGGTTAAGATGTTACCATTTGGGGTATTTGAATACAAAGTATCCAGGAATTCTCTGCAATTCTTGCAATGTTTCCATAAGTCTGAAACTATGTTACAAACATTATAAAAAACCTTAAAGAGCTGACCCAGGTCTGGCTGCCATTCCCCCTGGGAGCCATCCAGGTCTGTGACCCCCAAAGTGGAGCCCTTGGGGACCCGTGCTCATCCCTGAAGACAGCTACGCCCAGGTCCATCCTCTGGGTCCCCACAGAGGACAGAGAGCAGCTTCCTCTTCAAAGACTATCCTGTTTAAACTGAGCGCCTCCTCCGGGGACTGGAGTTCAAAGCCAGGCTGCAGCGGGCTGTTTGGTGCCGGTGTTTGGCCCGGGGATTTGAGGGGATTACGGAAGCCCTGGGCTGCGGGGGGTAATGGGGCCTCAGGTGCGAGAGGCCTTTGATGAACAGGAGGCCTTTGGAGGCCGGAGCAAATTGAGGACAAACCAGCTGGGCTGCCAGGAGGGGGCCGGCTGGCAACCCTTTCTTTCCCGTCTTAGGAAAACAAATACGAGATACTCCAAAGGCTGAGTAAACTCATTAAAAGGACCTTGAACTTCCTGCCTTTTCAAGAAGCCCTTGGAAGCTTCTTGGCATCCAGGGAGCTGGGGGAGCTGAGGGAGCTGGGGGGTCAGCACCGGGGGGCCTGCCTGACGGACATGTGGCTGGTGGGCTGAGCTTTTCCTCTGCCCCCTAACCTGCCCTGTTGGGGTCCAGGGCATCGTGATGCTACCTTGAGGGAACCAGGCCTTAGACATTTGCACCTGGTGGTGTCGCCTGCTTCAGGCCACTGCAAGGCAGGACAGAAAGCTGTGCAGGCCTGGTTCCCTGGACAGTACCGTCCCAGTCCCTCACCTCCCCTGGACCTCACCCCTCCCTGCCCCTCTTCAATGGCTGCCCATGGAGGCCGTGAGCCGGGACCGCCACCGCCAACATTTCCACGTGTTTCCTGTTAACTGTGCACAGGTTTCAGCCAGGCCGGGAGACAGGGCGCACACAGTGACCTCCACGAGTGTTCACTCATACAGCAGGTTTCTTTCACCCAGCGGGTGCTGGCACTGTTTAGGAAGCCATGTGTTCGTGAGTGCATGTGTGTGTTTGTGTGTACACGTGTGTATGCATCTGTGCAGTGTGTACATATGTGTGCAGGTGCGTTTGTATATGCGTGTCACATGCATGTTTGTATGCACAGCGCACACTTTGTGCACACGTGTGAACGTGTCTGTGTGCACGTGTGTGTCTTGTGCATTTGCATGTGTGTGCGTGCACGTGCATGCATCCATGTGTGCGTGCTCCATCTCCTTCACTCCCAGCAGGGCCTACAGGTTGTATTTTTGGGCTGAGTTTGGCCCCAGGCAGGTGCCTCTCTCCAGCTCCCCTCATCCAAGCCGTTGGGTGCAGGGTGTCCTGGACTGGAGAGAGCTCAGCAGAGATCTGAGCACAGAGGGCGCCTCTGAGAACGGGGACAGGTGGGTTCAAACCTTAGAGGAGCCTGCAGGGGGTCGGGTCAGTGTCCTTCTGGCGCGCTCGGAAGAAGCAATTTCCACTTGAGGAGTTTCTGCCGCGGCTCCGGCCCAGCCTTCCTGTGACGCGTGCAAATGCTGCCCCCCGGTGGCCGGAGGGGGACACTGCAGGCGCCGAGGCGGCGCCCTCTCCTGGCGGCGCGTCCGATGGGAAACCGGCGGCGGGTTCCCCCAGGAGGCGGGGCGCCCGTTTCTCTGCACCTGTGGGCGTCGGGGTTAGCGACAGAGCCGGGTCAGCTCTTAGTCGTTATGCGTTTTAGTGGCTCTTCATCTCCATGGTGACTCTGGGTCGTTCCTCTTAGGCTCCCATTTCAGAGATGAGAACAGAGTCTCAGCGACAGCAGGAAAGCGGTCCAAGCTCATGAATCGGTGAAGCAGTCTAATGACCCCTTTCCTGCAGGCCTGTCATTATCATGGGTCATATTTCTCACTCCCCCCCCCCCCAATGCTTTCCAAAGCCTTCCCCACCCGGCGCGCTGATTAAATCATTAACATTTCTAAGCGCCCCGAGGTGCTCAGATGAAAGGGACCCTCCGGGGCAAGCGTGTTATTACTGGGCACCTACTTCCCAAGGGAGGATGCTTTCTGGTGGCTGCGCCCGCGGGGCGGGCAGGGTCGGGAGAGGCAGGATATTAAGTCCCCTCTGCACCAGCAGGTAAATCCTTTCCTGGGTCTCCCTCAGTCCCCTGGCCTGGCTTTGAGTTTCAGGAGGTGAGTGGGTGGGACTGAGGCCTGGCAGCCCCTAGGCCTGGCTGCGCAGTGTGTGTGTGTGTGTGTGTGGGGGGGGGGGGGGGGGTGTCTTTGATTTTTTAAAGTTGTATATTCAAAGCAAGGAGAAAACAAAACCATAACATTGAAATTTCTCCTTTAATGTGCAAAGTCCTTCATCTTATTTACACGTAAATCTAGCAAACGTGAACATTTGTGTTCAGCAAACAGTCACAACCTTGTGGAGGAAATGGCATTTAGCGTTTCCAACAGTGCGTGTGAACGGAGTCATCTCGCCTTTAAAAACACTTCAGCTCAGTGGTTGGAGCGTCAGCTGAGCACTGAAGGGTTGAGGGTTCAACTCCCAGTCAAGGGCAGGTACCTGGGTTGCAGGCTCCATCCCTGGCCTCAGTCTGGGCGCCTGTGCGAGGCAACCAATCGATGTGTCTCCCTCACATCAGTGTTTCTCTCTCTCCCTCCCTCTGTGTGTCTGTCTGTGTGCAGGTCTCTCTGTCTCCCCCCCTCCTCCTTCCCCCCACCCTCCCCAGCTCCTCGGGTGTGCCAGGTCCTGATGCCAGGTGGATACCTGCAGAGCATCCACCTGCCTTTCGCTGGGCCATGACCCCCATGCCCACGCCTGTCTCGAGCTCCTGTCTGTCACAGCAGGGACAACGCACCACTGCTCCTCTTCACAAATTCTGCAGCCAGCTAACAACAGCACCGGCTTATTTCCCCCTAAGCCCAGGCGTGTGTATGTGTGTGCACATGCGTGTGCAGCTAACTGTCCGGCTGCATTTCTCTCGCACACTCTGACACAGAGAGACACGATCTAGGCCAACCAGGTGCGATGGTCCCAGCCCAGGGCGCAGGTGACGGTGTCCGGAGACATTTCTCGGCGCCTCACCAAGACTGTTATCACCCCAGTGGGTTAAACTAAAAAAAATCAAAACAAAACGGTTTCCCCCAGGAGAACTGTGTGCTACCCAAGCTGTGCTGTCCGCCCTCCGGGTGCCCTCACACCCACAGCCGCCCAGCCCCGTACAGGGGGCTGCTCCCAACCCAGGTGCCTCGAAGCGAAAATACAGCTCAGATTTTGAAGACTCAAGACGCAAACAAAGATTGCAAATTAACGTGTCGACGCGATCACGCTCGGGATATCCTGGCTTAAATAGAATATACAACTAAGGCGGGTTTCACCTGCGTCTCCACTTGCTCCAGGTGGAACATTTTAAGCTCCTTGCGTGGTTCACAGTTACATCCTGTCGGAAGACGCGGATCTAGACAGAGCCCCTGCCCACGCAGGACCCGGGCGGCCAGCCGGCGTGGGGTAAGGCCCCCGCGCGTGGTGGGCGCCGTCTGCGTGGGTGGCGCGGGGCGCGCGGCGCGGCGTGGGCGCGCTCCGCCCTCTGTCCCGGGCACTGTCACCGCCCGCAGGGGGAGGCCGCTGTGCCTGGAAGGATACAGTTTCTCGGAGCCTGAAACTTTGTAACTCTGCGCGCTGACGTCAGCGGGGCTGCGGGGAGGCCGCTGGGCGCTCGGCGGTGCTGGTGCTGCGTCTGCGCCGCGGGGGGGCTCGCAGCGGCAGTTTTCTCCAGGGCCACGGGGGGGCAGCAGTGCGTCACAGCGCCGCCCGGAGGCTCCGCGGCGCCTGTTCGCACCCTGACGCTCCGTCTGCCTTCTCGCCCCAGCCCCTCCCCTTCGTCGCGACCTTGATATGACCCGGTCCTGAAAGACCCCCCTCACCCTCCCTCCTTCGCTTCCTCCCTCCCGATGCTGTGGATCCCCAGCCCCAGCCCCCCAAACCCCCAGCCCCAGCCCCCCAAACCCCCAGTCCCAGTCCCAGTCCCCCAGTCCCCCAGCCCCCCAGCCCCAGCCCCGAGCGGCTTATTTCAGGGTCTGAAGCGCCAGGGACACAGGGTCCGAGTCCAGATGCTCCGATGATGCGTCTCCCGCCCGATGCGCTTCTGGTCCCCGGCGCCTTTTGCGAGCAAAGACGGGCGCTGCCATGGGGACCCTCTCAGGCGGGGCCTCATGCCCCAGCCCGGCGCCCCTCGCCTTCATCCAGACGGCAGAGCCTGTCACTTGGCTCTGCTCTTCACTTGGGTGTCGCTCGTGGGTGTCGCTCGTGCCGCGCCCGATCCAGGGAGTCCACGCGCCGCGGGCCCAGTGTGAGGGCTGCGTTGACGTGGCGGCTGGGCTGGGCCCGGTGCCCCTGGTTTGGTGAAACTCGAGTCTGGACGGGAAGCTGTTTTGGAGAAGATGCGGGTCACGTTCACAATCTTTTTGACTTTCAGAGATCACCCCTGCGTCCTGGGGGTGGGCCTGGCCTCGGCAGTTGAAGGCCACCCGAGTAAAAACGGAGGCTTCCCAGAGAAGAAGGAATTCTGCCTGCTTTTCTGCTGGTCTCTATTCGCCTTTCTCTTCATATATGTATATACAGGGGGTCCCCCCAAAATAACACCGATTCTGAGTAATTTGGGGGGAGCATCTTCCGTATCTTGGATCAATGCCTTGTGGATGTGGTAAATCCTGTAAAATAAATTATCCTACAGGATAAGAAAAATAAATACATAAAATCAAGTGTGTTACCCACAGATGGAAATCATGGTAAGGGGGCTTTTGGGGGCCCTGGGAGCTCACGGAGAGTTCAGATAGCTTATGGAGACGATCCACGTCTTTTAAGCGACGTTTGGGGGGCCGTCTCCACTCTCTCCGTCTCCCCAGTTGCTCCTTTGTTCTCGCGCCCTGGCTCTCACGCCATTCCCACCCCTCGGCGCAGCCCAGACCCGCCTCCAGGGTGCTGCTGGCTGGCTCGGCTCATCTCTCCTTCTGTCCCTTAGAAAAACAAACTGTTGGCTGCTGTCCCGAGTTTTTTGGGGGGAGGAGATGAATATTGGTTTGCGGCCCATTTCTGCGGAGCCCTATTTATCTCCCACAGATGCAGGAAGTTAGATTTTGATGATGAGCTTGGCGGTGCAGGAGGGAGTCGGAGAGGAGCGCGTCCGCAGAAAGGGGAAAATGAAGCATTCTTTCCTCAGAAAGGGGCCTGATTGAGCTGCCTCGGGAAGTCAGGCGCCGCCTCCGGGTGATCTCAAGGCCGTGTGCCAAGCACGGGGCAACCGAGGGCAGCTTTCTGCCCAGGGGTTTCTGCAGGCTCCCTCCCGCCTTCTAGATAAACCCCCCAGTCAGGGGCCGGTGAGGGGGGGGCTGAGGGGATCCAGAGGGGAACCTGGGCCTTTTCAGAGCAGCCCAGAGGCTGAGTGGGGGGCTTCGGGGTGGGGTACGTGTCCCCTTGGCCCTCTCTGCATCCACCTTTGTGTTCCATTCTAGCTCTCCCCGCCTGAAACGCAGAAACTGATCAAACTGTATGTGTGTGGGGGGTCGGTGGGGGGGCTCATGGCACAGCAGAGGCGGCCAGGGGTCCGTGACTGCCCAGCAGGGTCACAAGCCTCTCCGGTTCCTTCAGTCCCATCTCCTCTGCTGGCTTCAGTCCAGGGCCACCCCGGTGACCAGGAGGCTGGAAATGCTCAGCGGAGAAGCTGGGCCCTGTGCTCATTTCGGACCCAGGGGCCTCTCCACCTGAACCCCACTGTTAGCGGGGACCCTGCTTCCTGCAGGAAATTCGGGGCACTGCGTTCTCACACACAAGCTGGGACTGCTGGCCGGGCCTGGTAGCTCGGTTGGTTGGAGCGTCGTCCGGATACACCGAGGTGGCAGGTTCGATCCCCAGTCGGGGCACATACAAGAATCAACCAGTGAGTGATCAGTAAGTGGAGCAACAAAAATTGATCTCCCTCTTTCTCTCTCTCATCAAGAAATAAAAATTTAAGAAAAAGAAAGGACTCCGAAGGACAGGACACGATGAATCGCAAATGCATTCCTCTGAGTGAGAGGTGCCAGGCTGGAAAAAGTATAATTCCATTCAGATGACATCCTGGGGAGCAGTAAATGTAGAAAAACATTAAAAACCCAGAGTTTGCCAGGAGCTGGAGAGAGATTGATCTTAAACAGTGGGCACGGGGGAAATGGTGGGGCTGATGGATCGCGGGTTCTGTTTCAGGCGATTGTTCCCCTACCGTGTGCCTCTGTCAGGGTCTCGGGCGTGCTCCCTGCAAGGACAGTGTCCACCGTCTGTGCCGTTGAAAGTGGACAAAACATGAAAACCTCTAAGGATATTTTCATTTTCTGAAAGGAGGCGATTTTTACGCAGAGGAGCTTAGAGGCCGGCCTCGCCCTGCCCGGCAGTGTGTGCGCCGTGGGGCCCCACAGCCTGGGTTAGACGTGAGGGAGCCTGAGCCCTGCCGTCGCCTCCAGGCCAAGACAGGATGTAAACCCGCCGGCCCATCCGCGGCGATGGTGTTTACCAACCATTCTGCGCACGCTGAGCTGGAGTAACAGGAGTTCCAGTCGTCAGGAACGAGGGGGAGGCGTTTAGCCTATAAAATCCCATCTCTGATTCTCCGTATGGAACCGTTTGGTTGAAAATGTGGGTGGGCCGGAGAGTAGAGAAGCTTATTGTTTTAAGGGATCCAGGTGTCCCGAGAACAAGGGAGTGACGGGCACAGTGGGGTGAGGCTGGGGCTCAGAGGGACCAGAATGAAGGGTTCAAATCTTGCCCTGCGGCCAGTGTGGCTCAGTGGTGGGACGCCTGTTACCCTCCCTTAAGGTTGCAGGTTCGATTCCCGGTCAGGGCACAATCCCCAGTCGGGGGCGTGCAGGAGGCAGGCAATTGATGTTTTGCTCTCACATCGATGTTTCTCTCTCTTTCTCTCCCTTCCTCTCTCTCTAAAAAAAAATCAATTAAAAAAAAATATTTGAATCCTGTCGAGCAGATTTATTTATTTGTTGTGAGCTGTATGTTAGCTTTCTTTGTCAACTTTCTCTGCATATCCAATTTCCCCACATGGCCACCAAATGTTCCTATGACTAATATCTTAAAACTTTAGTCATTCCAAAAAAAAAATGAGCTGAATTTCCTACCCCCTGAGTATAAAATGTTATGGGAAGAGATTTACTGGCACAGCTCTGCCCAGGCACCGCGGGTACTGGATCATGTGAGAACAAACACATCAGCTGCCACATAAGCCAACTTCAAGGGCAGGGAGGCCAGAGGACGTTTCCAGAAGAAGAGATCCCAGTTCTTACAGGGGGGTGTCAAATAGATAAAAATGCAGGTGTCCCCCCAAAATGTATACACACTGTAACAGCTGATAGCTCAATTTTGAAAACGAAGTGCATTTTTAATAAATTCTGCCCTTATAATTATTCAAAGTGTGTGTATACATCTTTGGGGGGCACCCTATATATACCGGGACAACCCCTTTGGTGGGAGGCGTGTCCCGTGGAGGGCTGACCCCAGTGGCTAATGGGCACGTGGTTTTCCATCACCCCCTCCCTCTTCTCTAGGCAGATGTGACCCATCTCGGGGGAACCCCCCCTTCCTCTCTCTCACCCGGTTCACCAGCTTTGGGTGGAGTGGGCCCCCCTCCTTCCAGTGTGCGCAGGTCACTCAGATCTGATCCATCAAAACACCACCTTCCCCGAGGCTCGTGATTGGCTCAGGGATCAGCATGTGATCAATTCGAACCAAGGACACTGGGTGAAATTATTTTGTGGGTTTTTTTTGTACTGTTACAAAAGAAACTCACAATCGTACACTCCTCACCCCCCACCCCTCCCTTTAGACTTCATCCGAATGGCATTTGGTTTTGAGCTGCTGGCTGTCCTCTTGCCAGCACGTGGGATCCTCAGGTGAAGCCCACCTGGGGACAGGGGAGCTGTCCGACCTGGGAAGACCGAGTCCTGGTGACCTTGTTGGAGCCCCTGGATCAAGTGGCTCCTGAGGCCAAACTACCCATTGAGTTTTCTTTAAGGAAAGGAAGAGAGTTTCAGGTCAATAACCCCCCCCCCCCCCAAAAAAAACCCTACAATTTTCTTCTGACTGGGCACAAGCTCCTTTAACATTTTATGCCAGTTGTCTGTCAATTCAAGTGAAGTTTTATGAACCTGATGTACTGTGAAAATACTCCATGTGTTTTATTGAACGAGGCGTTATTGACATTTCAGTATTTTAGATGTGGAGGGATAAATGCATATTGATAACCGTGGAACTGCTCAGAGGGTTAGGGGAATGCAGGTTAATGTAGGGACCTATGAAAACGGTGCCTCTTGCCCGGCCGGGCGTTGCTCAGCGGTTGAGCATCGACCTAGGATCCAGGAGATTGGGGTTTGATTCCTGGTCGGGGCACATGCCCGGGTTGTGGGCTCCATCCCTGGTCGGGGGCGTGCAGGAGGCAGCCGATCAATGACTCTCTCATCATTGATGTTTCTCTCTCTCCCTCTCCCTTCCTCTCTCTGAAATCAATAAAGATAGATTAAAAAACAAAACAAAACTGTGCCTCTTGGGGGCTGTTTTTTTCCTTCCAGCTAGAATTCTGGTG
Source organism: Miniopterus natalensis (assembly GCF_054644295.1). Classification (NCBI taxonomy): domain Eukaryota; kingdom Metazoa; phylum Chordata; class Mammalia; order Chiroptera; family Miniopteridae; genus Miniopterus; species Miniopterus natalensis. The sequence continues at coordinate 27,173,712 of NC_142100.1, read as the reverse complement.
CAGAGATATTGGGCAGAGCTTTGGTTAATTGAGGAAAATATAAAAACAGGGTGAGCTCAGCAGAATGGTCTGATGTGGAAACCTCAGTGAGACTCCACGAGGCGGAAAGAACGTCAGAGACGGGAGAAGGTAGGAAATGACCTAGTTCAGCGGCCCTCAACCTCCAGGATGCCTGAGGGTCACTGAGGGGGAGTTTGGGAATCAGAAACCCAAGTGCTCCATCCCGGGTGGTTCTAATTCACTACTTTTAGAGGTGACATCTGGAATCTGATTTTCAAGAAATTTGCTCTCTGGCAAGTTAGAACAAAATCTAAATCAAATTATTTTGAAACATAGTGGTAGCAAACCCGTATACCTGCGAGAACTGCTCCGGCGATGTAAATTACTTGAGAGTGTCCTTAGGCAGCCTGTGGTAAATTAGAAAGAGTCTGTCTTTTCTAAAGGAGGCAATGATTTCTCAGTTGTAGCCAATTGTTGCCACGTGGAAGAGCCCAGAGTGGCTCAATCTTCCAATTTTCGAGAGAAGCTTGGATTTTTATGTGAATTCTCTCAGCTTTAAAATGTTGCAGTTATTTTTGAAAAATAAAGAGTGGACACATTTTGTGGAGCAAATAAAATATGTTTGTGAGCTGGAACTGGTCTTTTGGGAACCTATTTGCGGATGATGAGGACATAGAAGTTAACTGTTTATGGGGGAAATGGTGTCTATGGGAAACATTGGGTTTCAGTGTTTCTCCCTCTCTGCTGTGATGGTGATGATGGTGATGATGGTGATGGTGATGATGATGATGGTGATGATGGTGATGGTGATGGTGATGATGGTGATGGTGATGATGGTGATGGTGATGATGATGATGGTGATGATGGTGATGGTGATGGTGATGGTGGTGATGGTGATGATGGTGATGGTGATGGTGGTGATGGTGGTGATGGTGATGGTGATGGTGATGGTGGTGATGGTGATGATGATGGTGATGGTGATGGTGATGATGGTGATGGTGATGGTGGTGATGGTGATGATTGTGATGGTGATGATGGTGATGATGGTGATGGTGATGATGGTGGTGATGGTGGTGATGGTGATGGTGATGGTGATGATGGTGATGGTGATGATGGTGATGGTGATGATGGTGATGATGGTGATGATGGTGATGGTGATGATGATGGTGATGGTGGTGATGGTGATGGTGGTGATGGTGGTGATGGTGATGATGGTGATTATGGAGATTGTGTATATTATTTTTGCAATTATTTTCTAGATCAAATTTTATTTTTAAGTTATAATACAAAAAAAGAATTCCAGTGGATAGCTAAGTAAACGTATTTGTTTAAATGTCTCATCCTGGGGTCTTGAGCATTAATAAATAGCTTTAATTTGGACCATTTCAATCTTTGTGCTGGAGGCTATGAGGTCTCCTAATGTGCTTCTTAATTCAGCTCCAACCAATGGAAACAGATCTTGTGTCGCCATCACCCTCATTCACCAGCCAGACACGGCATCTCCACCCCGTCCTCATCTTTCCCAGGAAACACAAGCCCGCTGGCAGGTTTCCGCTCAGAGCCCAGCCCGGCCAGATGGGGAACAGGATCCCTCCCTTCTTGCAGCCACGACCCCGACGCTGCATCTGAGAACATCACTTTTGTCATTTTAACAAGTTCCAAAGATTAAACTTTAAAGACAAAGAAAACAGCTGAGAATGCGTCTCTATTCTTTATTTCTGTCGTAACAGCCCCACCCACCCGAGGTGATGGATGACTTCTTCTCACTCTCGGAAAAGGTGAAGCTCAAAGGATCAGCAGCAACAGCAAAAAATCAAAACAGTTCCCTGTGGCACCAACATCTGCCAGCCATGCCGTCTACCTTCCTGCAACCAGCCCAGCTGGGAGAGAACTGGAAATGCACATCTTGCGCCCTCCAAAGATCTTTCTTTTACATATTTTCAAAATAGTTTTAAATTCAGCTTTACGTACAAATGATTGTACAATGAATGCCTCCCTAAAATATCGTGAAGTCCGCGGTGCCTGAGAATAGGAACCTGTAATCTATGAACAAACCAGATCACCCCCTACCCGGCCTGTTTTTGTCAATAAAGTTTTATTGGAAGCGGGGCATGTGGGTTGTGCTTTGCCACCTGCCACCGCAGATTTCGGCACTTCTCTGCCATCCGTGCAGCGAGCAGGCTGGAGTGAGGGGCCGAGGGCAGCCGTCTGTGGGTCCGTCAGGGCCCTTCGGGGAGAAGGCGCCCGGTGGCTCTTGCTCCGTCAGGAGCTCTCTCGCCGCAGTTTCCATCGTCATTTAGGAGACCTTCACTGCGCCACTCGCGAGGTCCCTCCTAATGCTCTTCTTTCAGCAGGATGATTACAGCGAAGATATTGTGGCTGCAGGAAGATGCCGCATCAGCAGCTTGGCCTTTAGTAGAAAGGGGACGGGGGTGGGGTGGGGGGGCAGGATGCCAGCCCAAGGTGGTTAGGCCGCTGTGAAGGGGACCGGAATCGCTCTCTCGCTCCACGTGGCCGCTGTACCCTCCCCTGAGCCCCGGGGAGCGAACCCCCAGCGTCCTGGCTTTTTGTGGCTTTACCGTTTCTGCCTGCCTAGGACCCAAAGAAAGAAAAATAGGGGGGAAAAATCTTTTCGTCCTGGACCATCGGCGGGAAGGTGTTTGGGGGAGAAGGGCAGTCCCCGCAGCTGTATTTGGGGGGCTGCCGATTCTGACGTAGCCACGACCCTCACACCCTGAGAGGCAGGTGTTGTTATCTGAGGAGACAGGATGTCCCACCAGCGCAGGCATCCCCTCAGCCTCGGTATTTTTCATTTGGTTTTATTTTTAGGTGTTTTTTATTTTTTAATCTGTGTCCAAAACTACTCCGAGGGGGGCAAATAAGATCAACCCACCAGCCGTGGCCTCATTCAGCAAAAGTCCCCAATGCACCGCTTCTGGCCTGAATAGGACCCAGATGCATATTTTATTTGGCCTGTTCTGTACTTTTCACATTTTCAAGTTCATTTCCAGCATTTAAACATTGTCGGGGCTCACAGAACAACCCCAATGTCCGGCTTCTAAAAACACCGCAGAATCAGACGACGCTTGGCTGGGGCCCCTGAACGGCAATGGGGGGGGGGCCTGAGTGCGGGATCTGGAAGAGCCGGGGTGGGGTGTCCAGGTTCACCCTGGTTGCGTCACACCCCCAGGGCCCCTCATTTATGGTATTTTCCTGCCCCCCTCGGGCATCTAGTCGTGTAATTGTTCGAGGAGAAAGTCCTGCCCCTGTTTCAGTCACTGTTTTGCACTAATTGGCTGCTTTGCCAGGTTCCTGGACCCGTCAGTGCAGGAGGCCAGATACACCGCCCTGTTCACACCGGGGCAGGGACGCGCCCAGTGTGGCTTTGTCACTGCGGGTCTTCTCCGAGCTTTGGAAATTCATGTAAATCCAGCCCCAAAACAGGGCGTGTTGTTAATTAAGGGATTAACTCGAAGGGGAAGAGACCCGACGTGCGGGTCACATCCCAGGGGGCCGCGACGCCTGCCAAGTCGACTTCCTCGGGCACCGTCTCATTATTTTCTGAGCCGAGCCCAGATCGAGCTGTGGGCAGGCGGGTGGGAAAGGCTCCGGCGGCCTGACTGTTTGTTCCAGGGCTCGAAGGTGGGGCCTTTTAAAAGAGTTCAAGACGCGCTTTGAAGGACAGGTTCGTATTTTTCTTTTACTTGTGACGTTTGAGAATTTACCTGCCTGAGGAGTCTCGGCGTCTGTGTTTCTGTCCGGCCAGCGGAAGACACTGGCCGCAGGCCCGGGGAGAGCGCTCGCGGCGCGTCAGCCATCCCCGTTCATTTTGCCCCCGCGGAGCTGTCGTCTCTTCCGATTTCTGGAAAAAACGCCCCCGAGAACACATTTCAAAGATGCCGGGATCCCACGTATCGCCGGCTCATCCGTTATTGGCATGCTCTATGTTTCAGAAAGTAATTTATTGTCCCTCTGAAGGAAGCTCGATATTTGAAATCAGTTTAATAAAAACGCAAGTCGGAAGGCAGCTCAGCCGCTCCATCGCCTGCCGCCCGGCCGAGGCAATTAGGGGGCTTCTTGCAGATTAAAGTTGAACTTGCGATAATTGAATGCGTTTCATCCCAGGCTCTCCTTGCTGCGACGTTACCTCAGCGCTCAATTTCCTATGGTGTGGATGTGAAACCCGGCCCGTCTTCCTGTAAGTCAGGTGACGCAGGCCCCTCGCCAAGGAGATAGCGGGAGGAACTCGGGTCCCTTGGGATTTGGTCAAAGTCACGGTGACGGTCAAAGCCGATGAGGGTCGGCCTTGTTCTCCGGGCTGTTCCCAGCCCCCCGCCCACAACCAGCTCCCGGGGACGCGCCTGTTCTCCACGCGGGTTGTGGGCTCGTTCGCTGGGCCTGTGCTGGGCCCCCAGGCCTGCCCGATAGACACGGCCCCCGGGATGGGGCCGTTTGAGTGACCAGAGAAATCACTTTGCTCATTCACTTGCTCACCAATAGCCCCGACCACTGGCCCAGGCGCTGAGCTTGTGGGACACGCGGGGCGAAGGCCGGTCTGGTCCTTGTCTCGTGGGTGCGTGGCCCAGGCTGGGGGCCGACGTTCAACCAACGTGCATCTGCAACTATGTTTTCAAATCCATCCTGAGTCATGAAACCCATCCCGGGGGTGAAATAACTAACGTAGGCTACAATGGAATACAAAGTATCAGTGTATGGTCTGTACTAAAGGCGGCAGGTGATGCTGATGTCACTCGGGATAGACCCGGTCGTGCTGGGTAATAAACTATCCCCCAAATCTCAGCTTTAAAAAAGAAAGGCTCGCCCGGCCGGCGTGGCTCAGCGGCTGAGCGTCGACCTGGGATCCAGGCGATCAGAGTTCGATTCCCGGTCAGGGCACAGGCCCGGCTGTGGGCTCGATCAAGGACTCTCTCCTCATTGATGTTTCTCTCTCTCTCCCTCTCCTTTCCTCTCTCTGAAATCAATAAAGATATATTTAAAAAATAAATAAGTAAATAAATAAAATTTTAAAAAAAGGCTCATGTCATGTCCTGGCCAGTGTGTCAGGTAAAGGGGACTGACTGCTAAGCGGGCGTGTCAAGAATGAGGGGTGCCCGGGAGCCAGCCGTGCCTTCAGACAGCCGCCCGGGTGGTTAGAGCCTTGGCCTGGGCACCGAAAGGTGGAGGGTTCGATTCCCAATCAAGGGCAGGTACCTGGGTTGCAGCTTCGATCCCCAGGCCCCGGTTGGGGCTCGTGCAGGAGGCAACCAGTTGATGTGTCTCTCACATCAGTGTTTCTCTCTCTCTCTCTCTCTCCCCTTTCCCCCCCTCTCTAAAATCAATAAGCATCTCCTCTGGTGATGATTTATAAAGAGAGAGAGTGGACAGTCATAGTCCCTGAAATGTTTTTGACGTCCCCCTGCCGCGGGGGCTCTGTCTCCTCCCTGGCGCGGCGCCTTCTCCGTCAGCTCCGCGTGTCCCCATTCGAGGTGTTGGGATAACCCTCAGGTGCCGATCCCACCTCGCCCTGCCGGGGATTAATACGCTGCCTCCTTCCCGCTGACGCTGCGTCCTCATGAATAATTTGTTTCCCTCGAAGCTGCTGGGTAATTTGTCGCCACCTGCACCTGAAGGAGAGACTCAGGCAGCCGCCGTCGTCTGAGAGATAAATTTGTTTTTTATAAATGAATTGTATGATAAATCAGCGAACCCACCGGTAAGTACACGGGGTAATTTATGGATGTCGCGTGAGGTACAAGATCCTCCCCGAGCCGATGATTAAATAGGATCCCGCCTGTCCTGGCCGGCGCGGCTCCGAGGTAAGGACGACCCCCCCCCCCGGGCACTGAAGGGCTGCAGGCCTGACCCCCAGTCAAGGGCAGGGCCCTGGGCTGCAGGTTTAATGCCCCCGGTTGGGGGCGTGCAGGAGGCCGCCGGTCCACGTGTCTCTCACATCGATGTTTCTCTCTCTTTCTCTCTCCCTCCCACTCTCTCTAAATATCAACGGGAAAAAATATCCTTGAGTGAGATTTAACAAAAACAACAAAAGAGCTTCAGACGCTCTTTATACCCTGAAAACGTGACTCCTTTGTCTCCTGCGACCGGTTCCCGGTCCCTGCGCCCGGGCGTCTGGACGTCTTGACATTGAGGACAAGGCCGTCTTTATTCAATCTAGCCTGTCCGTGTCTTCCCTTTTGTGATTTCGCTCTTTCCTGTCCAGTCCAGAAAGTCCATCGTGATCAAATTTCTCCATATTAAATTTAACTGCATTTTGCGGCAACGTCTTGCTCCATCCGTCAAGGGCAGCCGGAGGGAGGGCCCAGAAGCGATCCGGGGGGAGCCGAACTGCGTTCAGCGCGGAATGGCTCTTCCGTTCGTAAACGCTGGACCCGCAAGGTAAAGGGGACCAATGGCTAAGCGGGGGTGTCAGGAATGAGGGGTGCCCGGGAGCCGGCCGTGCCTTCAGACAGCCGCCCGGGTGCCTGTTTAATGACTCCCCTGATCCCCCAGTCGCCGAAATATCACAAACACCGGCCAACTCTGCTTTTTTTCTCTCTCTTGAATGATGCTCTGGAGAAGCCCCTTCATGAACCCGTCTCTCGGAAGCTACACCTTAACGTTTTCTGCTGGAAACTTACCCCCCTAAGCCTCGCCTGGCTTGTGCGGAGCCTGCTGCCCACACGCTCTCCTGTTCCCTCCCGGGTTCGGCTGATGTCCTTTGTCTGTGTCGCAAATGGCATCCATGAGAATCCACCGCACACCATTAGGGAGAACCTCCCCGTGTCGGCCGGAGTGTGGCTCCCCAACGATATCCACGTGCCGACCCCCAGAACCCACGAATGGTACCCTAACGTGGCAAAGGGACTTTGCAGAGGAGATTCAACTAAGGGCCTGGGGACCAGAAGGTTACGCTGGGTTATGTGGATGGGCCTGAAATGTAGTCACGATTCCTTACTAGAGGGAGACGGGGGCGACCGACCTCTCCTTATGAGAGGGAGATGGGGGCGACTGACCTCATGAGTAGACAGAATGGTGGGAACAAGAGATACGAGCGGCGTGACCATGGGGCCACCCACAGGTTCGATTCCTGGTCAAGGGCATGTACCTGGGCTGCAGGTTCGGTCTCTGGCCCCGTTGGGGTGTATGTGGGAGGCAACCAATCCGTGTGTCTCTCTCACATCGATGTTTCTCTCTGCTCCCTCCCTCCCTCCTTTCTACTCTCTCTAAAAACCAATGAGAAAAATACCCAGGGCGTGGATGGCATGTATTAATGGAGAGGCCTCTGCCCGCGGCCCCTGCCCGGCCCCAGCTGGGCGGGGAGAGCGTCACCCCCGGCAGCACCCTCTCTGAGGGGGGAGGACAGGACGGGGGTACTGTGGGCACGTGGGCATCGGAGAAGTCCTATTTCAGTTTTGATTGCACCCAGGACCCCCCCTAAGATGGAAATGAAAGGAAGGCTCTGTCCGCCCACCCCCGAGTCAGGAGGAAGCAGAGAGGGACCGCGGCAGATTTCAGAGGAGCCACGAGCCACGCGGACAACTCGTGAGGCTCAGCCCAGCCGAAGAGGCACAGGCCGCGCTTCTCTGTTCCTCTGAGCCGACGGCAGCTGATTTCCAGCCCCAGCTCTGCAGACACGGGGCCCAGGGCACTTCCCCCAACTTCTGTTTCTGCCTGTGCTGCAGGTTTGAAAGAGATACACCTGCAGCTCACCCTGAGGCTCTTTCCTTTCTCTCCTTCCTTTCTTCCTTCTGTGTTTTGGATACCTGTCTTCAAGACACACCTGCTCTCTTGTTTTTTTTGGTCAATCCTCACCTGCAGATATTTTCCCCATTGATTTTTAGAGAGAGGGGAAGGGAGGGAGGAGAGAAACATCGATGTGTGGGACTGGTTGCCTCCCGCACACATCCCGACCGGGGCCGGGGGTCGAACCTGCAACCCAGGTATGTGCCCTTGACTGGGAACCGAGCCAGCGGCCCTGTGGTGCCCAGGCTGACGCTCTAACCACTGAGCCACGCTGGCCAGGGCGAGACACACCTGCTCTTGACTCGTGGCTCAGAGCAGAAGCGCTGGGCTCACAGACCAAGTGCCCATTGCAGGTAACTTTGCACGCGGGTGGCCGAAGCCGTTTTGAGCGGAGAAGTTCTCACCTGTACCCGCTCGTCCCTGCTTCCCCACGTGAACCGTGAGACATGCCAACGCCCCTCGCTCGCCCACTCCACTCCAGTGTAATTTCAAACCCACCCTCGGGCATAATGGGATGTTGCCGCCAATATTTATTTTTTCCTTTCATTGGACAAATAGCACTCAATTGGGATCCTCGAGAAAATTGTACATTTTGTGCTCAAGACTTGGGCAGATTTCTGTCATATGCAAATGACCACATTATGCAAATCAGAAGAGCCCCGTGGCGGCCCACGTGTGAATGCATATTCGTTTTTACCATGAAGAATTCTCTTCCCGCCCGGCCGGTGTGGGTCAGGTGGCTGGTACATGGTCCCATGAACCGAAAGGTTGCCAGTTGGATTCCCGGTCAGGGCACGTGCCCGGGTGTGGGCTCCATCCCCGGAAGGCAGCCGATCGATGACTCTCATCATTGATGTTTCTCTCTCTCCCTCTCTCTCTAAAAATCAATAAAAAAGAGTTATCTTTCCCAGTGGCGGTTCAGAAATCTGCAAGGGGCTTCTGTCCATTTCCCCCCCACATTTCTGTGGGTTCCAACGTAAATCTGCTGCCCACCTGGGCACCGTGGGCCTCTCTTTTCTCCGGGTCTAGACTCTGAGTTTCCTCGTGGGCCCGTTGGTTACTGGTTCTCTCTGTCCTCACCTGGAGCTTGTGCAGAATACACTGTTCTGACTCCCAGTGGTTAGAGCTGGTGGTTCCCTGGTCACCTTCAGAGTCCTCGGTGACCTTCCCGAGGACCAAAGGACACCAGAGTCCCTCAAAGCGACGCCGAGCGGCGCCTGGTTTCATCCAACGGCAGCTGGAGCAAAAGCACACGATCCCCTCCACCCCTCCCGGTTTAGGGGCGAGCAGGGTGCCCCCCGGCACAGAGGCTTGGGGGAGTTTCTCCAACGCTGTTGGGGCCTGGTTCCCAGAAGCGCATGTTTCCTCCTGTGAGCAGACAGACCCCTACCTGTCTGTGAGATTAATTGTCCAGAAAATTGTGGGAATTAATTGCCCGCTCGGCCAAAAGGTCAGCACACAGGTGATGGTTTTTAAGTGTGGTTTGCGCTGTGGGTTCTGTCGGCTGCTTGGGGGGTTCCCGGAGCTGAGAGCCTCAGAGGCGCAAACCGGGCCACGTCCCCAAAGGGACTCGTGACGGTGACCCCCCCCCAGCCCCGTCTCAGGGATGGGGTCCTCGGGTCACAGAAAACCACCTGCTCAGGTTGCGACATTTATTTTTGGGAACTTCCTGGAAGCAATGGTGAAATTTCCACTCTTGTGGATTTTTTTAAGTCAAGGCGGTAACCTTGGTCCGGCTCCCCGGTATCCAGACCCTTCCGCGCCCCCAGCAGCCCCCGCCCCGCCCCTAACCCCTTAGATCAGTTTCAGGCGTGTGGTCCAGGCGCCCGCACCTGGGGGACGGAGCGCGTTCTCCCGGCCACGCTGATTGGCTCAGGCACGAGCACGTGACCCTAAGTAGGGCCAATCAGCACGAGGCCCAGGGCTGGGGGGAGGAGCCTGAGGTTCAGCCTAGACCTGGACTGCGAGGCCGGCTGCGCGAGCGCCCCCAGCAGGTGCCCAGCAGGTGCCCAGCAGGTGCCCGAGGCCCCGGCTCCGTGGCCAGGGAGAAACCCAGTTCCCGTGGCATCCCGACCTCAGGCGAGGCCACGGGAGAAGCCAGATCCGGGCTTTTTCAGGGCTGGGCAGCCAAGGACCTTTCTCCCTTGGCCAGTTTGGGTTGGGCTGTGGCAGCTTCGACACATGTCACAAATGTCGACAAATGTCAACAGGTAACGGTGGACGGTTGACTTGAATCGTTTGCATGACACAGAGAAAAGGTGGCCCGTTTAATTTTTCAGTGGCCTTTGTGTTCCCTTGTTAGGGCGGAGCTCACACCACCTGCCAGGTGTAATCTTTAAAAAAATTTTTTTTAAATTTATTTATTGATTTGAGAGAGACGAAGGGAGAGAGAGAGAGAGAAACATTAATTTGTGGTTCCCCTTATTGATGCATCATTGGTTGGTTCTTGCATGTGCCCTGACCAGGAATCGAACCCACAACCTTGGCGTATTGGGAGGACACTTTAACCTACTGAGCTACCTGGCCAGGGCTTGCCATGTGCAATCTCACCCCTTGAGTTCACGGAGAGACCTGAGCCTGGGCGGAGGGTCCTGGAGGGCAGTCATTTGTTTAGAGAGCGACACGATTCAGCCACAAGGCAACAACACAGAACAGTTTGCTTCCACCTTGCCTAATATGTGGCGATAAGCTTTGATTTTTCAAGACACAAGAGAGAAGATGGTGGTTTCAGAAGAAAAAAAAAATGCCATCTTCCTCCCCCATGCTATGCTCTTGTTTTTTTAATTAATTTTTTCCCCCTCTTTGCTCTTGTATTTCCCCATTATATCAGCGATCACAATAATAACTAAATTATTGATAGCGTTGCAAGTATGAATAACTTTGACCACTCCTCTCCCCTGCTAGAATAGTAACGGCATAAAGATACAATGTATGCAACTTTGTTTCCTGCTATCTCCTTTGTAAGACCCCAGGAGCAATTTTGTGGCAAAATGAGGAAACTGGGCTCAGAGGAATTAAGTAATTTAACCACACCCGGGAGGGAGGGAGACCTTACCAGGTGCCTAGAAAATCTCGAATTTACTCCTCTGCTTGAAACTGAGAGGCCTGGATGGAAAAAATGCAATTAAAGGAAAATTACTTTTGAAAATCCCATTAGTGCCCACGTGTTTTGTTACCACATGATAATTAAATAGAGGAGGAAATGTGGTGTTTATGGTCATACATTATTAACAGAGAAATCGTGCCCCGTGGCATCTGAATCCCCCCTTTTCTTACTGAGCCGAGAGCCCCTAAGCGTCTGGGATGCAAACGCTGTTTATTCAACCCATTAGGCAGAGTGACTCAAATTATTTATTAATGGCGCTTATTTAATTTGCTATCTCGGGCCCTTCCTGCGCATGTCTGATGTCATCTGGGAAACAGAACTTTGTTTCCTTGTTTGCTCCTGTAAAACAGATTCGAGGGTGAATTATTCAAGGGATTGTTTAATTTTGCGGGAGTCTGGTTGTGTCGAGGCTGTGTCATTTTCTTTGCTTTTATTAAGACTGCCAGCAGTCAATTAGCCGTCCCCAAATGAAACACAGCAGAGCCTCGTACCGTCGGCTCGATATTCTCTTTCTAGATTTCCTTTTACTGATCATAATAGCTTTTGTTAGAATAAATAATTTTACAGATGCTCTGAAATCCACTCGCTGGGTCGGTCACTGTGACCCGGGGAGGAGAGGAGCTGGGCCGGGGCCAGTGTAGCCCACGCGCCCTGTCCTGTGTCTGGGCCAGCAGAGGCCTGGGAGGACGGCCCACTCCCGTCCACCGCCAGCGGGTGGGCCCCTGGGGGTGCTCAGACGACCCTCCTGCCCAGCCCCCCTCACCGTGCAAATCACCCCTGCGAATAAACGCTTGTACCCCATCCATCCCGTAAACGCAAACGTCTCTCTCGGCTTAGATTTGAGTCCCTCTGGATTCAAGAGATGGAGACAGAGACCCCTCCTCCCGATGGGGCTGTTGAGATGACACTGAGAAGAGCACGTGGGTGGGAGACGTCCCTGTGACCACCTTTGCGAAATAACGTTTGCCAGTTAGTCTGTATTTGGGGGTGCTGGGAGCGGTTGTGGGGACTGGACGGAGTGAAGCATGGACGTTACTTGAGCAGCGGGTTATCGTTGCTCATTAGCTTTAGTTCCTGCAGCCCTGGCTTCCTACCCAGCCTGGAGGCGGCGTCACGGGCCGGGCGTGGGGAGGAGGAAGGCGAAGGGGCACCTTCGGGGACCTTGGAGGTGAAGGCCGCCTCTGCCTCCCCGACCTCATCCCCTGTCACTTGATCGTGGGTGCGGGGACCCGCCCGGAGCTCTGCAGAGGGTGCCGCCTCCCGTCTCCCACCCTCGGGAGCCGCTGCGGCTTCCTGCCACGCAGCAGAAGTTATATAAACACCCAGCAACACCATCGAAAACGGCAAGTCTGACACTCAACTCGAACTCAGAGGTGCCACAGCTCAAGTACAAACCGAACGTGACAGGACAGAGCGGTTTCTACCTCCGTCAGCGTCTTTCTGAGCGGTGCTCGCCCCACGGGGACCAGCGCACAGACCTGCCTGCACCCGCTTCGCCCTGAAAGTGCGCAGATGCACAGGTGTCTGGTGGGTGTTCCCCCCCCAGTCTTGTCATTTTTTATGCAGAAGAGAAAAACTTTAACAACAAAGAAGAGCAAGGTTCTTATTCTATTTTATTTTGTTAATCCTCACATGGGGATCTTATTTCCACTGATTTTTAGAGAGTAGAAGGGAGGGAGGAAGGGGGAGAGGGAGAGAAACAGTGATGTGAGAGAGACACGTCGAGACGTCACGCCGCTGCTCCCAGCCTCAGTTTCCCCACCAGTGACGTGAGTGACAGCTTGAGCTCCGTTATTAAGTGGACCAGTCGTTCTGCCAACGTAGCGGTTAAATGACATCCAAGCCGCATCCCATTCAAATCTGACGGGAACACACTTCCTCCCCGACTGGGGGAGGCAGGAAGGCGGGGGCAGGAGTCGTTAATTCATAAATTTAATTTAGAAATAAATTGAGAACATGATTCCTCCATGTTCTGGGCGATGAGAACAGAGCCGTGACTGAGCAGACAGGGCCGTTGTTCTCGGGGGGCCTCTGTGCTGGGTGGGGAGAGACGCGGAGCAACGTCCTAGTCACACGCTGATCAAGGACGTGGAGCGGGACTCAGGACTCGAGCGGGGAAGGCGACCAAGGGGCTGCTCTTTAAATACCATGCCGGGGCCGGCGTCTGGAACGAAGCGATGTTCAGCAGAAACCAGAATGGAGTGAGTGCGTGAACCCTGCAGGGATCTGCTGGAAGGGTGTTCCAGGCAGAGGGAACAGTCTCTGCGAAGCCTCAGTGTTGGGGGCGACGCTTGTGTGCGGGAGGCGGTGACACCCCCGGCTCCAACACAGGAGGGACACACGTCCGCTTTAGAAAATATGTAGTTTGACTTGTTAAAACATGGTAACATCTGTCTGTCGGTCACAGGGGAGATGCCAGCTCACCGCTTTTTGGAGAATCGGGTGCCTGGAGTGGCCACCTCCTCACCACTAGGGGTCAGTGCAGGACCACTGATGCCGCGAGTCCCAAGTGGTCCAGCTCTGGTGCCGTCCCACTGGCCTTGCCCTTGGGTTTGAGGGAGAGCCCTGTCCAGCTGCTGCTTTGTTGCATTAAAATAACAATGAAAACCACATGGATCCAGTGTCCCACATTTTGCTATTTTGGGGTAGCCATTTAACATGGTCTTTAAGCCGAGATGCACCAGGGTGGCCCCACTCTTACCTCCAGACCCAGAGAGCTCACGGAGGTCATTAGCCTCTTTTCCCCCCCAGGTAGACACCTCCCATGTGATATGTCAAAAATCAATGGACAACTAATTGGTCCTTTTGAGAAAACAAAAGCCTGGTGTTTAAGGATGGTTAGAAATAATCTTTTCCGAGGCGTTGGTGAGGATGCGCGGCTGGGGCCTCCCTGGGGAGCTGGACAGCAGGTCTGTGGGCGGACAAGAGGCCGACACAGGTCTTCCCGCTTTCCTCATGCAAACCCCGCGTGGAGAGAACCAGGCAGCGGAGGGGAGCTGGCTTTCGTGGAAATTTGCAGCGTATGTGTATGTAGTTTCCTTGGTGGACCTATTTTTTTTTTTTTAAGAGTAAAAAGGGAAATTCAAATCTGGAAGTATCCCCAGCTCTATTATTTCCATTTTTTAAAAATTCCCCAAAGCAGCCTTAAATAACTTCCAAATTAGGCCGCCGTAAGGTGCCCACGTTTTAGCACTGATGCTGCTACAGGTTCACACGTGACAACCCGCACGGCCGCCCTTCTCTCGGATGTTGGTGAATCTGCAAAGTGCCCGGTCCAGCCTCTCCCTCTCGGCCTCCGTGAGTCCCTCCGGGCAGGACGAGCTCCGAGCCGAGCGGTCCCCGGAGGCCGTTTCTGTGCTGGGCTTCGGATGGTGAGCTCACCAGCCCCCCGGGCCAGGGCGGCCACCCAGAGGGCCTGGCAGTGAGCCCAGCGGGGGCAGGAAGTCGGGGGCTGCTGTGGGGGGCCCAGGGGGCTGCCCTTTGCCAGTTGTGTTCGCCCTCGGCCTGCGCTTAGGTGCTATGGGAACGTCAAGAGCTCCCCTAAAAACATGATTGGGATCCTTAGATGACCCGTCGCCCCGGTGTGGTCGCCCAATTCCCTTACGCCACCCGGAGCCCCAAGGAGCCTGCAGCTGTGTCTTCTACCCACGCCCTGAATTGGCCAGTCTCCCGGGGTCGCTCAGCGGTGGCTCCTCCGTCTTCTCGGCTGTGTGTCCGTCCAGCAGGTGAGGGGAGCAGGTTCGAGCCCACACCTGGCCGCTTCCCCCGCCGGCAGCCCCGGGACAGAGCTGGTAATCCTGGAAACTGCTGCTGGGAACGATTGTTTCACTGAAAGACAACAGCCCCGGCCGCCTCATGGAAGCGCCTGCTGCACACAGCACGGCCAATTAGTGCTATTTAATTACTGACAGAATCGGGCTTCCAAATTGATTTACGGCCCTGCAGAAGCAGCACGTAGTCTTGGAGGAGGGCAGATTTCTCACAATTAATTTGAGAGTGACAAGGCAGGCGTGCGGTGGGCGGGGAGCTGTCCCAGAGGCCCGGGTGCGCCGAGGGCCTCGCAGGCCGGGCGAGCTCCCCCGCGGCGAGCTGCGCTAATCACCCGGAGACGGCGGGATGTGTCGCTGGAACAGCGCACTGGAGAGGGGCCAGAGAGAAGCCGAGCTCATGTCTTATTTTAGCCACTGATCAGGTGCCTGGAGTTGCAGCTTCCCCCCCCCCCGGAAAAAGCTTCCACCCGAAAGAGTAGGAAAAACTCTGCCCAGCCAACTGTGCGTAATGGGGAAATTGTTTAACATTTTGGGCAGCTGCTGGGATCCGCCAGCCGCCTTGTATCCTAAGGACACACAGAAATCTTTTACGACGACGTATCCCACCCCCCACCCCCACTCCCTGCCCGAAAGGCATCGGATGATTGTAGTTCTGGGGAAAATATCTCAATTTGATTTAGAAAGTATAAAATGATTGTTATTTTTAAACGTTATTTATTGTTGACAGTATTACAGGTGTCCCCCAATTTTCCTCCCCCTTTGCCCCCCTCCCACCAGCCCCCGCCCCACCCCAGGCCTTCACCACACTTTCGTCTGTGCCCACGGCTTATGGATGATGTATTAATCTCTGCCCGCCCCCCTCCTCCTTCCTCTCTGAGATGTGTCAGTCTCTTCCATGCCTCAAGTGCCCAGCAGTAGATGAGCCGTGGGGCATTTACACCGTGGAATACTACGCAGCTGTGAAAAAGGCTCTCTCACCCTTTGCGGCACCATGGAGGGACCTGGAGAGTATTATGCTGAGCGAAATAAGCCAGGCAGAGAAAGACAGGATCTCATGATCTCCCTTAGAAGTGGAGTCTAATGACCATAATAAACCAATGAATAAAATGATTGTTTTTATAAAGAGCAGGGGGCATTCATGCCCAGTCAATAAACTTTTGAGACGTGCTTTAAAAATAGACTCATTTCCCCATTACACCGGCAACCTGGGGCTGGCATTTACTGCAGACATGGGTGCTGAGAGGCCTCAGCTACGCAGGGGCCGGACCTCAGGCCCCCCATCGACAGTCAACTAGGTCCCTGGTCTCGAATCACCTGGGACTTGTCGGGAATGCAGATTCCTGGGCCCCACCCAGGCCTGGTGAATCGGGGGCTCGGGGTGGGGGGCTCAGCACTCTGGGTTTAACTCCCTTCCCGAGCGAGGCGGGCGCTTGCTCAGGCCTCAGAGGCTCCGAAACACGTAATCTCTTAGGTCCTTCGCCGCATGAGCCCTTGAGGCTTTTCGGGGAGACACACAGAGAACAGGCAGAACTTTAAGAAATAAAAGACAGACACACGGACCCTCAGGAAAGCGAACCTAGGATGAGGGGGAAACGCGCCTCGGCGGGAAACGCGGGCTCCCGTCGAGCGGAACTCGCTTTCCTGATCTTTCCCGAAGCTCCGTGAGCTCCGTGTGCTTTTGCAGCCGCGGGCACGGGGAATGGGAGGCCCTCTCGCCCTGCGGTAACGCCCGGCGTGCCCTCCCCAGCCAGGCGCCTCACTGGGTGCGGTTGCTGTCGGCTGACAATAATCTTCTCTTAACTCGCCCTAGGAGTGAGGTTATATTTTCCATTGATTTTTAGAAAGCGTGGAGGGGCCGGGGAGAGACGGAGCGACACCGAGGCGAGAGAGACACACAGACACCCCCCGGCCGGTCGCCTCCCTCAGCAGCCCGGGCTGCGGATGGGAATTGAACCTGCGGCCCAGGCACATGCCCCTGGCCCGAATCGAACCCGCGACGCCCCGGGGCTCAGGCCGGAGCTCTAGCCACTGGGCCGCCGGCCGGGGCGACAATATTCTTTAAATGTGCTGAAGGCTTTCCCCGGCTCTGATGTCTGATCCGCTGAATTCAAAGCCTCTAGCGGGGCCCAGTCCTTGGGCTAAAATCACGGGGGGCTGCTCTGTGATCCTGGTTCCCGGGGCGCCTGAATGAGGGGTTCGGGCAGGTGTAGGCGGAGAACCTTGTCTTTTATCTTCTCGAGGCCTCCTGGGCGCTTAACGGAGCCACACGGGCCACTGGGCGTCCAGGTGGGATCTTCCAGGATCACGGACTCCGTGTCCGTCCAGGATGGGGTGTGGGGCCAGCCGGACCCTCAGGATGGCAGGTCAGAGGGCAGAGAGAGCTGGGGACTGACCAGTGCAGGTTGAGGGGCCCCAGCGCAGCCGTCTTTGGGGTCCCTGACAGGACAAGAGCCTTAGACACCCCCAGGCCAGAGGACTTGCCCCCAGCTTGGGGCTTCGGGGAGAAGGGGGGAACCTGGCCGTCGGGACACCTGTTGGCCTCGCAGAGCGGCCAGGTATCCACCCGCCTCCCCGCGGCCCCTCCCACCCGCGCGCGTGGGGAGGGGGTTTGGGAGGGAGGGTGCGGGGCGAGCAGAGGAGGTGGGGTTTACTTTGCGGATTGGGGCTCCCAGCTGTCACTCCGAAAGGGTGGGGCTTTTTTTTTTTTTTTTTTTTTGAAAAAAAGGCCAATTTCCAGGCAAAGCCCGGTACCCGCGCGGGGCACTGTGGCGCTGGTCTCCGCGCGGATGCAGCCCTGGTGGAGCGGCGGGTCCTCCGCGCGCCCGGGCCCCGCGTCTCCGCCGCCGGCCCCGAGCCCCGCGCGCCCGCGGCCCCCCAGTCGGGCCGGGCCGGGGGGGCTGCGGCCGCCAAACTTCGGCGGCGCCGGCGCGCGCGATCCCCGGGGCGCGGCGGGGCGGGATGGGGGCCGTGCGCCCGCGAGCCCCGCGCCGCCCCGCGCGCCCGGCCGCCGGGCCCGGAGCCCCCGCGCCGCCCCCGCCGGTGCCTAGGGCGCCGCAGCCCCGCCGCCCCGCCGCCCGCGCGCGCTAACCCGCCGGCCGCGTCCCCGCGCTCTCGGAGCCGCCCTTTTTGGGCCAACTGGAGGCCGGTCCACGCTCGGGTCCGCTGGAAGGGACCAAATCCCCGCGGATTAAAGTAAAAATATCCGGGTGTGGGTCGGGGGGGGTTCGCCTGCGCGCGCCGGGCTCAGGAGGGCAACTCCGGGGCGCGCGGCGGCGGCCGCCCCCGGCCGGCCATGGACCCGCGGGAGGGGCGCGCAAGGCCCCGCGGCTGGTGGCGCCCGTAGCCGCTGCTCCCGGCCGCGCAGCCCGCACCGGCCTCCAGGGCGCGGCGACCGTGTCTCCTTCGCCCGGACGGCTCCAGGGAGCGGAGGGTCTGCTCTGCGGGCTCCGGGATGTGCCCGTCCGAGATGGGGACCCTGTGGCACCGCTGGTCCCCGGTGCTCATCAGCCTGGCCGCCCTGTTCTCCAAAGGTGAGGGGACCCCGCGCTTCCTCCGGCCCCGGGACTAACTTTGCCGGGAGTGAGTGCGTGGGAGTGCGCGCGTGGCCGGGGGCGGCTGGGACGGAGGGCGTGGGTGTGCGCGCGCGCGTGTGTGTGCACGTGTGTGTGTGTGTGCTCGTGTGCGCGCGTGTGTGTGCTCGTGTGTGTGCGCGCGTGTGCACGGGCGCGTGCGGCGCCAAGGTCCGCGGCCCCTTTGCTGCAGGTGCCTCCCGGGAGGGCCGGGGGGAGGGGGAGACATCGGCGTGTCCACCGTGTCCACCGAAAGCGCTGTCGGGGCGGCTGGAGACCCTGGAGGGGGGAGGCGGGCAGTGGGAGGGCTGAGCTGGGGGTCCTGGAGCGGGATTGGAATGACCTGGGGCGGGGGCAGCTGCAATTGGATTGTACTTTTCCCCCAGCCACTGACCTATAGGAGACGATCTCCCAGCGGCCCGGGTGCGGGAACGCGGCCCGGGCCCCGGAGGCTGCGAGAACGCGGCACGGTTAGCGCC
This sequence comes from Miniopterus natalensis, assembly GCF_054644295.1. Lineage (NCBI taxonomy): Eukaryota > Metazoa > Chordata > Mammalia > Chiroptera > Miniopteridae > Miniopterus > Miniopterus natalensis. Next base: position 27,155,048 of record NC_142100.1, on the reverse strand, counting down.
CCGCCTCCGGCCTCTGCCCCCGCGCGTCCCGCCGGCATCCGCGCCGGGTGCCAACCCTAACTTGTCACCGGAGTTGTCACAGCGGGGCCCTGGCGTGAAGCTGCGCGGACAGGGCGATGCCTCCCCCCTTCCCCGCTGTGAGCATCCGTGTCTGTCATTGGACCAGCCGGCTCCAAGCTCAGGATCCTGCCTCCTGGACCGTAAATGACGAGCTGCGCACAGGAGGCTGCGGAAAGTACCCCAGCTCCTTGTCGTGATGGCTGCAGGCTCTTCATCCGCGTGTGGTGCCCCCCAGCCTGTCCCCCGCCTCAGATCCGAGGATAGACGAAGACGGGTGGCTCGCGGGGTTGGCGCTGCTGTGGCTTAGGAAGGGGGCCCGGCTGACCCTGCCCTGCTGTCTTTTCGAGCCCAGTGGTGACGGGCTCACGTCCCCTGATTGTGAGTTAGAGCTGAGCCCCAGGACCTGGGCTTCCGGATTTGTCACCTGCCCAGGGCGGGAGGGAGAGGCTGATGGAGTCCGCGACCTACCCCAGGCAGACGTGAAAAACCCAAGTCCACGGCTGCGGCAGCCCAGTGGACACACGTTCGGCTCCGAGGCATGTTTTTTATTGGTTGTCACTTGGCTTTATAACAGCAATAGGCTTCTCTGTTTTTATTAAGAAAAGTACAGAATGGCTTGTAAATCCGGCAGGAGCGTGGTGTGTTCTCGGTGGTGGGCATGGTTCTGTTACTGATTTCCTTTTTACTTTTTTAATCTTCACCTGAGGATGTTTTTTCCATTGATTTTTAGAGAGAGTGAAAGGGAGGGAGGGAGGGAGGGAGGGAGATCGATGTGAGAGAAACACATCGATTGGTTGCTTCCCACACATGCCCCAACTGGGACTGGGGCTCGAACCTGCAACTCAGGTGCTTGCCCTTGACCAGAATCGAACCTGAGATCCGTCAATCTGATCCATGCCTCCATGTCTCTGGATCTATTTTGTTCATCAGTTTATTTTGTTCATTAGATTCCACATATGCGTGAGATCATGTGGTCCTTGTCTTTCTCTGACTGTCTTATCTCACTTAGCATAATACTCTCCAGGCCCCTCCACGCTGTCCCAAAGGGTAAGAGATCCTGCTTTTTCACAGCTGCGTAGTATTCCCTGGTGTGACTGTCCCACAGGTGTTCTGTCCACTCATCTGCGGATGGGCCCTTGGGCTCTTTCCAGATCTTAGCTGTTGTAAATACTGCCGCTATGAGCATAGGGGAGCATATATCCTTTCTGGCTGGTGTTTCGGGATTCTTGGGGTATACCCCCAGAAGCGGGGTCACTGGGTCAAAGGGCAGCCATTACACTCAGTTAACCCATGACAAAGGAAGCAAGAGCATACAGTGGAGTAAAGACAGCCTCTTCAGTAAGCGGTGCTGGGAAACTGGACGGGCCCGTTGGAAAGGATGTTCGCTGGGAGCAAGCGCAGGCACACAGCCCCGAGCGCCTGATTTGTCTGGTGCTGATGGAAAGATGGAGATTATCATCAAATGTCACGTGTCTGCTTTAGCGAATTGTTTTTACTGTATTTCCTTAGTTCTTTACAAAATAATATGGAAAACAGTTGCTGAAAAGGGCCCGACAGAGGCTGGGCGGCCAATGAAACGGCGATCTTCCACTCTCGGGGGGGTGTCCTAATTTGAAACCCAGCAGGCAAATGGTCCCTTGTCCTCTAATATTTCGCAGTTAGAGGGAACTTTCTCTTCCGGCCCAGTTGACGGCTGTCAGCACAGAGCTGCCCCCCCCCCGCCCCCGAGAAGCCGTTCATCCTTGGGCCGTTTGTTTAAATGTAATGTAAGCTTTGTTTTCCACGACTGTAATTGTACAGAGTCCTTAATTAGATGTAACAACGAGGCACAATGGAAATCACTGCTGTGAATAAATATTTGCATTATGGCTGTTAAAGGCAGCATCCGGACGCACAATTGCGTGTCTGTCTTACAGGCGTTTAGTATTTTGAAATGTGATGTTGGGGAAATGACTGAGAATTCTGTTGACAGGGAGGCAGAGCAGCGCCCATGATGTTACATTTTCAGGGGAGCAGCATCGACCGTAGAAGGGGAAACAGAGAATTTGATGTAGGGCCATGTAAAAGAAGCTTACGAATGAGGTCTGTCCCCTCCCGCACCCCCGTTCTGCTACCTGATTCCAATAGCTGGAGTGTTCGGCTGGGTTTTCTTAATTAGCTACTACACATCAGGGAGCTGCATTTTGCCTGCAGCTCAGACAAATGTAACCTTAAAGCAACACGGAAAAACAATTTTCAAGATGTTCTGCTATTAGAGATAGCCTCACATTTAAACTTTGGAAAGGACACGAGCTTGCAGGGCGCGTCTAGGCCAAATGTCAGTTTTACTGTCCCGAAGTCATCTTCCCAGAATTGTTTCGGGTGGAGAAGGAGGCTTTCAATAGGAAAAGGCCGTTATCAGGGTTCTTTCACAGTTTCAATGTAGAAGCGGGCCTGGGAAACTAAAGGATGTGTCAGAAATGTCATGCCCTGGGTGGCGTGGTTCAGTGGTTAGAGAGTCAGCCTGTGTACCAGAGGGTCTCGGGTTCAATTCCCGGTCAAGGGCATGTACCTGGGTTGCAGGTTTGATCCCCAGCCCGGATCAGGGTGCATGAGGGGGGCAACCAATCAATGTGTCTCTCACATCGATGCCTCTCCCCCCCCCACACCTTTGATTTTACAATAGAAAGGAACCTCTCACCCATCTAGTGCCTTATTATGACTCATTTCACCAGGTATTGAAACCCCCACAGTCCCCAAAAGCACAACCAGATGATGCCTCCACAAGGCAGCCTCCCCCCTCCCCCCATAGCTCCTGAAGAGGCTCATTTACTAAAAGAGGTTTACTTTTTATTTAAAAAGTTTCTTTACAAAATGCATCATGTATTCATGTTGCTCTGATTGTGTGGCCATCCTGATTGTCATAAAGATGTTGACTACCGAGAATCCGAGGGCAAGAAGAAATGGAAACTACTAAGCTCAATACATGCACGTATTTTTGTTGTGGGAAGAGATAATAGGACGAGGGATACATCGATTTCAAGATTAAAAAGCATGTTAGGAGTTAGGATACAATCCTGTGAGGGGAGGGGATTGGAAACATAAATCCGGGGGGAAGGGAACACTGTAACATTTCTGATTGTTAACCAGGAGCTTTTCATGGGTCTTATAAATGGATGGTGGTGGGTGTCAAGCCTTCCTGTTATTTATAATTCCAATGGATACATTTAAAAGAATGATGTAACCATTTAATTTTAAATGTCAAGATTTACAATACGCTAGACACTTTATCCTTAGCAACTGTTGGAGCGGATGAAAAATATCAGGTGTCAATTTTTAAATGTGCAAATGGATACACAGTTTTTAAAAGTTTTCTCTTAGCAGTTACAGGAGCAATAGTCCTGAAAGACTACTGTTCTCAGCCTGGGTTACACACTAGAAACCTGTCCAGATTTCCATCCCTCCTCTGCCAAATCATTCTGCAGACCAAGGAAGTCAGAAGAGTCCGGGGTCAGACCCAGGTGCCTGGAGTTTTAAGAGCTCTGCTGATTCAGATGTGAAATCAAGGCTGGGAGCCGGAGCAAAGCCACCGGAGGCAGGTGTCTGCCTCTGTGTGGAGCGTTAACGCTGTGATTCTGAACCCCACCCTCACCCCGCCCACCTGGGGCGCCAGGCAGGCATCTGCGGGCTCAGCCCACCTACAGCACAGGACAGAACAGGGCCGGGCACGGAGACGCCATAGGTGACATCGCTCATCTCCAGAGACCGGCACTGTAACCACGAAGGCAGAGCGAGTGTTATTACCGACCGTGGGAAGGCGAAGGCCCTGCTGAGAATCCCAGTCGTGTCCCAGAAAAGAGAGGTTGGGGAGGGATGCCAAGAACTCGGGGCGGGGGTGGGCCTTTCACTGTGGGGGAGGACGTGGCCGGCAAGGGAGGGGCTGGGCGTCTGGATACACAGTCACTGTGTATGTGAGTGTTGCATCCGAGTGGGACATCGATGCTCTGCAAAGGGGGCTCTGGGCCCAGAGGAGCAACACCCGGTTCACATAAGTCAGCTTTCAGGGATTTACGGACGCAGACAGGGAGGTCACCGATCACGTCACCATCTTATCTTCCTGGGCAGGGATTTCCCGGAGCCGGTCCCCGTTCCCAGGCTGGTCGATTAGGTTCTGTGGGCGCAGAGGGTCTCCGTTCTCAGAGCGGAGCGGACAGGAGCGGACGCCGCGTAGGGTCCCGGACTCCAGGCTGCGGCATCGGGCTGGGGTTGGAGGTGACTCCGTGCGGCCTCCCACGCGGAGGGGACTGTGCGTGGCCCCCAGGAGAACACGGGACGCTCAGAGGGAAACAGCCGCCTCTGTGTCCATTTGCAGGCACCTGGGGGCCCACTTTCCAGAAAGGCCGGTCATCGCTGCCTCACGCTCTGTGCGGAGGTGGCAAGGTGGGGCTCGAGGTTATAGCCGTGTGTGTGTGTGTGCATGTGCGCGCGTGTGTGCGCGCGTGTGCGTGTTTGGCTAACAGGCAGACTCCGGCTGCTGCCCCCAGCCCCGTGCCTGCCGTGTTAACTGCGCCTATTTGCCGCTGACTGGGAAGCAGATGGAGCAGCGGCTCCGTGACCTCGCCCGTCCTTCCCATTTAAGGATGTCTCTCAGCTGAGCTGTGGGGGAGGAAGGCGCCCCCTCGCTCCGTCGGCAAGGTCCTCACAGGGTCAGCGCCGGCGGCTGGACCGGGGCCCGACGCGTGTCCGCGGAGTGGCTGGGATTCGGGAAAGGTCACGGAAACCGCTCTCGGCTCATCCCCCCGCCGTGTGGTTCTCCACGTGTGTTTGCGTCTTTCCACAGCCGACGGTCCCCATTCCAGCTCCGCCCTGGAATGATATTAATAGTTTCCTGTTCCTCACAAGGTCAGGAGGAGGCTGTTTCTTCATAAAGAGACGCCTCGCTCTGGGGCCGGGCAGGGAACCCGCTCTCATCACGGTGGACACAAGCTGCGTCTGCACACTCGGCCTCCTCTCCCACCTCTCTCAAGGGCATCCCGCTCCTTTCGGGGACCCACCTCTCCCCTGGATCGGTCCACACAGTGAGCTGTTTCCAGACGTGGGCACGTGGACCAGGACTGAGGCCACCTGGCCACAGAGATGCGGTTGAAGATTAGCACCGGATCCAAAGGCGACGCAGACTCATGACTTTTGGTGGAAACCCTGGAAAAGACAGCGTCACATTTTTGGGGGGATGCGTAGCAGTAAGGATGATACGAGGCAGAGCTGCCAGGAGCTGTCTCGCCGAGGGCAGCAGTGAACCCGACACAGACACAGAGAGAGGGCTCGCCTGATGGGCGAGCTGAGGCTTGATCCAGCCATGCCTGAAGCTGTTCCCCAGAGCTGTTCAGTTACATGAGCCAATGAAGTCTCTTTTTTCCCCCTTAAGCTGATATGACTGAGGTTTGTGTCGCTTGCTGTTGGAAGAGCCCTGAGTAAGATGCTCGTGAACGGAGCGGTGAGAGCCGTGAGACGTCCACTGCCCCTCAAACTGGCTTCCAACAAGCGAAAATTCACGCAAACACGAGGGACCCACTTCTGTCGACCTGCTCGCGTTTCCCCTTATTTCTCTGGTTTCTGGAGCGAGATGGTGAGCGACCTGAGACCAGGGACTGCGTTCTGTGTCTCTCGAATGGAGTGTCCGCATTTTAACAGCCTCCATGAGAACAGAGCCCGGGAACACATTCCAAGCTCTTGTAAATAATGAATGAGAATGGATGGGAACACGGACGCTGATTAAATTGGAAATCTCCAGGCCAGAGTTAACGACGTGGCAGCTGGCGGGTCAAACGCTGCCCGCGGACATGTTGGGTTTGATCAATAGAACGCCGTTGTTTGCTTAATTGCTTTGTCAACATTTTCAAATCAGGAGAATTAACATGAATCTGGATTTCTGGCGTCTGCTGAAATGGGGGCGCTCTGGCTGGGCTGGTTTTCCCAGGGGCCCTGCTCAGCGGGGGTCCCCTCCCTAGATGAGGTCTGCCTGCCTCACACCCCGCACCCTGCCATCCTCAGTGGGTGCACCTCTGCGCTGCACCCAGGCCACCAGGCAGCCACGACGGCAATGCCCGTCTCCCGACTGTGCCCACTGGACATCCGTGTGTGTCCTCACTCTGACATTTGTCTTCATGCCAACCCTCAAGGCGTGTGAGTCAGGACAACGCTGTTTTGTTTTTTTAAATTTATTGATTTCAGAGAGAGGCAGGGAGAGGGCGAGAGAGAAACATCAGTGATGAGAGTCATTGATCGGCCGCCTCCTGCTCGCCCCCTGCTGGGGATTGATCCCACGTCCCGGGCCTGTGCCCGGACCGGGAGTCGAACCTCGATCTCCTGGTTCTCAGGTCAATGCTCAACCGCTGAGCCACGCCGGCCGGGGAACCACGCTGGTTTAATCCTGGTGGGTGTGAGTCCGTAGTTTATCTGCTCGCCCGTCCTGTCTGTAGAGGAGGTGACCCGGGACACGCTGGTGAGGGGTCTGGAGGAGCCGAGTTCACGCCGGTTCAACGTGTCGCCACTGGAACGGGGGTGGAGAGAGCCAGGGTGCTCGGGGTCCCGCCGCCCAAACTTCCAGCCGCTCGGACAGACCAGCTCAAATTCCCGTTGTTTGTATAGTGACTCGGGCAAAACAGTCTGGTTCTGTGTTAACTGTCCTGGTTTCTGCCCTGATCGGACTGCGGCCAATCGGGAGTGGTGAGGTCATGACAGTGGGCATGGCTCCCCCCCTTGGCATTGCCAGTGAAGGAAGCACCTCATTTTCAACCCAGCTTCCGAGACAGGCTCGGCGGCCTGCCACTCACACTCTAGCCGGAGCTAAAAATGACAGTGGCTTTCATGGGACACAGCCCGTATTTGTCTGACGACCAGCCTGTTTCCCGTTCGGAGTCCAAGCTCCTCCCCGGTTCTCGCGCCTCAGTCGCCCGAATGAATGGATGGATGAATGGCCGTGATGCCCACTGACAACCGCCTGGATCTCCGCCATCGCCGGGAGGTGGGCCCGGGTCAGCCAGCACCCTCCTTCCCGTCCAGACGCGGGCGTGTCAGGGCGTGCTTCCGTCTGCTCTGCCACTCGCCTGCTCTGACATTTTTTTTTTCTTTGTACTAAGCTCATCTTGCTGAGTCTCGAAGCGTCCAGCCTCTGGCCTAGGCTGTGTCAGTGTCCACCAGTGTTTTATTTGCTTACAGTGGCCCCGGTATGTGCCATGCTGGGACACGGCTCGGTGAAGGGCTTTTGAATCGCAGCCCCCCCCCCCTCTGATTACCCCCCATGTCCCCTCCTGATGGAATTCAGATAAACAGCTCCCTGGCGTGAAAAGCCCTCTATTAGATTTATTTCTGAATTGTTCAAAGATGGCAGCTAGGATGTGACAGGAAAGGCCTAGCTGATGGTCCTCCGCGGCCTCTGTGAATTAGCTGGACCTGCTGGAAATGGAAGGGCCGGAAAGGACTGCGCCAGGGCTGGAGCGAGGGGCGGAGCAGCCACAGAGACACCTGTGCGTCAGGTGTCACACCTGCCCAGCCCCCTCGGGAACACCTGTGGCTCCGGCTCCTGAGGCAGAATCTGTTTCCTATTAACTCATTGGGTATCAAGATCCCCGCATGTCCCCGGCGAGGATGATGTCTCTAAACTGGCTGCTGAACCTGAAAGGCCCCACTGATTTGGGGCTGGGAATGGGGGGAGGGGGGGTGAACACATCGGGGTGTTGCGGGTTCGGGAGCCTTCAGAAGCTGGGCCGAGCACGCCTAGGCTCATGCCCCTGAACAGTCGAAGCTTTGTCAAAGTATCGTTTTCTAAAAGGTAAGACGCTCCAGAGAGTTAAAAAATTTCAAAAGTAACATTGTCTCAAGAGGTTAAAAACACAGTGTAACAAAGTAAGCGAGGCTCAAATGGTTACTTAGGTGGCTAGGGAGGGAGCGGGTGGCTGGGTCTAGCCTGTCACAAGGTAATTTTGAGAGACTCCGAGACCTATTTTTTCCTATAAACTGAAATGCAGAAGAGGTTAGGCCCTGTGCTCTGAGGTTTCCTTTCCCACAAGACAAATCACTTGCCTCCCTCCGGGATGAACGTCATTTGGAAATAATCGGTCTTCCACAGGCTGCCGCGCGCACGGAGTCTGGGCCCCAATCGATGCTGAGTCTTCCGAAGCTCCCTCTCCCCAGGGGCTCCTGTGACATTTTGGGGGGCTTGGCAAATGTCCAAGCATGACTGGAAAGGGCAGGCAGTCGTTTTCTGGCCTTATTTCCAAACTGTGCGTAGTTTCTCTGAGTAGGTTGTGTTCTTTACGTCCCACAGAGGCAGCCGGGATGATGGAAGTTAGCAGGCTGCAGAGTAGGGCATGGTGACCGGGTGACCTGGGGTGACCTGGGGTGAACCTGGGGTGACTGGGGTGACCGGGGCAATGAGGGGTGTGCATGGGCAGGATGGCTGGTTGCCAGGGTATCTGCTCGGTGGTTCTTGGACTCCGGAGGTATAGAAACCTGTGTCTGAGAGTGTCCACGAAGCCTCGGTTCTGTGCGTTATCGGGAACGCTTTTTGGAATATGGAATGTCTAGGATCTCTCCATCTAAGAAAATCAGAAAATACCCTAAAAAGGCAGCCCCAGTATATTCTGGACCTGCGTCTTGCTTCAGGCCATTTTCGAGTTCTTTAAAAACCCTCGCCTCTGTGCTGTGGAGGGTTTATTTGGTAGAGTTACGGCCTCAGTCTCTCCATGAAAACGCCTCCCCTGGGGGACTCGGCCACTCTATCGCCGGTGCCTGTAGCTGCAGCCTGAGCGGGATGTGGGAGACTCGGGGAGGGAGGGAGGGAGAGAGGGGGGCTCTCCCCGAAGGTGCGGAGAAGCAAACGCTCACAGGGGAAGAAAAACAGAATCAGAAAGCAAGGCCAGCTCCTTGGGGGTCGCACTGCTCTACACCTGACCCCAGATGCCCGAGATGCAGCCACCAGGCAGCCGCCGAAATCAACCTGAGCCCCAGAGAGACCCGCCGCTGCTTTCAGACCTGACATGAAATAGCTCCAGGCGTTCAGTCGGGGATCATCGTTTCGAAACTCAGATCTGCGCGTACAAGGGAATTCCAGGCGCTCCCACCACACCAAAGGCCTTGCCACGCGCGGGAACATTTTTCTCCTGCTGTTAGGCACGTTGGCAAACATCCCCGCCTGTTAGGCGAGCCTGGCAGTGGGGTGCGCGGGGGAGGGCGGGGGGCGCCGGCCCTGGCCTTGTTCAGATGCCATTCAGCTCCAAGGGGGCCTTTCAGCTCTGCTTGTTTAGCTGCTGAATCTGAACGGTCTCTGACCCCGTTCCCTTGTCCGCCTGACGGGCGTCCTCAGGTGGCAGCCACAGGGGTGCTGCGAGAGTCAGAGGGGGCAACACGCATGGGGCTTGGCAAGGCGGTGACCTCGGCAAAGATCAGCCCCTCCCTGCTGTTGACCCCTGAATACACCCCTTGCGGTTAATGCGCTTAAATTCAGGACCAGAGCCCGCGGCTCTTTCCTACCGAGGCCCCGCAGGCGCTCTCCTGCCGGGAAAGCCGCTACCCGGGGGGCCGCCTGCCCTGCGCTCCCCTTATAAAGGGGTCCCCGGAATCCTGCTTCAACCAATAGGCTGAGACCTGCCCTGTCCAATTGGAGCTGCGCAGCTCTAGCCTCATTTGCATCCTTCCTGACCAATCAGAGAGTCTCCGTGACAACCAATCAGGACAGTGCAACTTGGGCCAATCAGACTGTGTCAATTAGGATCCTTCATTTGCATAAAAATGAACCAATCAGGGACCAGGACAGGCACTTGCTCTATAAAAGCCCACTTCCCGCTGCGCCTGGCAGGTTCGCGTCTCTCCGGTTGCAAACTCTGTGCTGGGTTAAGGTCTCTCCTCTCGCTGCACCGGGGGCTGGGGACTCCTGTCGGCATTGGGTTGGAGGCGGTGACTTTTCATTTTGTCCCCATGACTCTAAATGAGAAGTGGGAGGACTGGAAGTAACTAAAGTGAGGAGACAACCCCAAGAAAACGGCCTCAATTGCCCACATTTCCCCCAAAATAAAACCTGTTATTTTTATTTTTAATTTTTATTTTTTTAAAAAATATCTTTATTGACTTCAGAGAGAGACAGAAACATCAATGATGAGAGAGTCATTGGGGATAAAACCTTTCGTTTTTAGGTGGCGATTCTGCACCTCTACCCAGGGCACCCTGTTCCTTGTTAAGGGGCACGTAGGCTCTTGTGCCTTCTTAAGATGCTTTTCTACATTTTTCCTCATTGGGGGGAAAAAAGTCTTTTTTGATTTTTAAATCTTCCTGCTGCTGGGATCCACTTATCACAATGAGCCGGTTTTATCTGCAGACTAAGTTCAAGTATTTACATTCCGGGTGGCAGTTCTGTGTATAGATCAAGGAACAAAAATCTTCTCTTCTGTGTCCCGGCTCCTCCCCGTTTCCTGTAAGGGCAGATCCTTCAGGGCCCACGGATCTGCCGCGATAATTTTCAAAGGAACCCGGAGGAAATAATCTTTGAGTCAAATACAAAGCAGGAGGAGAAACCCTCCTGGAATGACCGGGGGCTCGCAGCTGCTGGAGGTAACTGAGCGCATCCAGAGCCCAGCGACGAGGCAAAGTCACAGGTTACATGTGACGCTGCTCGTGTGGAGCAGGCAGGTGCCGGGTTCAGACCAGATTATTTGCTTAATGTGTGTGTTTTTTGGTAAAAATTATTTTATAATAAAAGTGTATATTATAAATATAAATGAGAAACCAGAACTATAAAAAGTTGCAACAAATTAAACAATGGAAAAAACCCCTATAATCATCATCATGATGATTATTTAGCTTTCTTATAGCTTATTGTAATTTTTATTAACAGGACTGGACACCTGCTTACCCCATAGACTAGTCCTGAGGTCATTGCTTCTGTCCTTTTGGGGGACTTCTCATTTGCACGTAATTAATATTTTGGTTTTGCCCTTCACCTTCTGGCCTCCGGTTGCTTTCGTTTCGTTCCTTCTCCGCGTTGCCTCTGAGTCGTCACGTCATCAGGAGGAGGGAACTTGGGGCACAGGTTGGAGACACGGCTTGGGCGAGGGTTCCGGCGGCAGCCACATTTGGTGCTTGTTGTCATCAGAGAGGAGGCCGGAGGGACAAACGGCAAGACGGGCGGCCTCCTGGCTGGAAAGTTCTCGCCGAGGCCGGCGGGACTCGAGGTTGATTAAAGTGGGATTTCATCATCTCTCAGCTCTGAAGGAGCGAAATAAAGTCACCCGATCTAATTAGTCCCCCTGATGGGGCCTCTGAAGCTCCGGCCCAGGCGGTTTCTTTCTCTCTTTCCCATCTTAGGCGCGGGTTCCAGGCTGTGTGGCTCTTCTCTCCTTCCCGCGGAGACTCGATGCCCTGCAGGGGCGGCTGTGTGTCACCCAGCGTCCTGAGGACCTGTGTGGACTCATTAGTGAGCCTTTTAAAAATGGTAACTTTAGCCCTGGCCGGTTTGGCTCGGTGGTTAGAGCCCAGGCCCAAAGACGGAAGGGTCCTGGGTTCAATTTCGGCCGAGGGCAGGGACCTCAGCTGCAGGCTCGGCCCCTGTCCGGGTGCGTGCAGGAGGCGACCAATTGATGTGTCTCTCACAGCAGCGTCTCTCTCTCCCCCTTCCACTCTCTCTGACAAGCAATGGGAAAAATATCCTCAGGTGAGGGTTAAAAAAAATAATAATAATTATAACTATATATACATGTAAGTGCATAGCGCATATATACTATGTAACCTATACTGTGTTACACGTGTATGTGTGTATACACTATGTAACCTATAATGTGTTACATATGCATGTGTGTGTGCACTATGTAACACATAATGTGTTACATATGTGTACATGTACATATATACAGGCTGTCCCCTCAAAATGTATACACACTTTTTCTGATAGCTCAATGAATGTTTCTTTTCAGATTTAACCCATTGGAATTGATAATTATTCAAAGTGTGTGTATATTTTTTTGGACACTCTGTATTTACTGTTTCCAAATTTGAACCTCTGCATTGCGATAAAGTTGGATGAGCTTAACCCATATTATTCTGTGGCCTCCCCCAGTTTATAACCACACAGCACACCCAGCTGATGGTCATTCCTCAATTTAGTGACATATCAGAGTGTTTAGTGAACACTCTGGGCGATAGGAAGCCTTTAGTGCGCGCGGGCCCTTGGACTCGGGACCGTCCTGGTTCCTTGTCACAGCGGCCCCCTAGGAGGCGCCTGTTCAGTGTTGTCGGGCGAGGGACCGGGGCGCAGAGAGCGTCAGAAGCTTTTAGGTCCCGGGGGAAGGGCCCAGCTGGGTCCACGCCCGGTGGTGGCTGAAGATGGGCCGCTTCCCGAGCCCCCTGCCAGGCACAGCCCCGCGCTCCGGGCCCTGTGGGACTTTGCCCGTGGAGTTGGTGGAGCCGCCCTTCCTGACCCTCCTTCCTGGCCTTCGGAGTGGATGGGGACCCACTGGAGTTCGAGTCGGGGCCCCACAGGTCGAGTGTGTGAACGTGCAGCCTCGGCCCGCCGGCGGAGGGGATGCTGACCTCGGGGCCCGGACCAAGCCTGCCGTCCTTCCTCCCAGCCGCTGTGGAAGGAGGTCGGAAGGCGCCTCCCGCTCTCCCGGACACCTCGGAGCAGCCCCGTTTGCGTATTTTTATCTGGGCTGAGAAGTGATTTAGGGGCTACAGTATTGGCATCTCTGAGTTAATACCGGCCGCGCCCGTGGCTTTTAATCCTGATTTATGGCCACGTTTTAAGTCCAGGGATCCAGCGTAGCAATTTCTGTAATGGAGAGAGCCACCCACCGCCGCTCCCGAAGAGCGGGCCGGACGAGCCAAGTTTATTGGTTCATAAATACATCCGAGGTTAATACCTTCGTTTGGTGGGGCAGCTGTTTAATTTCAAGTCTGGGCAATGGCTTTATTTTTTTTTTCTGAAGAGAGAGAGAGAGAGAGAGAAATGTTGTTTTGGCCTCCCGTGGGTGTGTAATTGCAGATGACAGATGCATTAGATTAGCCTTGGGGGGGTCTGGGAGCGCTGCCTCCGGCCTGTAAATTTTCCTAGACTTTTTCGCTCACAGGTGGCACCAGCCGCCTGGTGTGTATTTCACGAAGAGTGAGAGAGACCCGGGAACGAAGGTGCTGTCGCCGCCTGTGAGTCCCACACGGACACGGGGTGGGGAGGAATTGCCCACGTTTATGTTTTTGGTTAAAAATATTAACAGCTGCTCTGGCCAGCATGGCTCAGCGGTTAGAGCATCAGCCTGAGCACTGAAGGGTCTTGGGTTCGATTCCCGGTCAAGGGCTCATACCTCGGTTGCAGGCTCCATCCCCGGCCCTGGTCGGGGTGCCTGCAGGAGGCGACCCATCGACGTCTCTCCCTCTCTCCCCCCCCCCCCCACTCTCTCTGAAAAAGCCGTGGGGGAAAAATATCCTCGGATTAACAAAAAAAAAAAAAAAAAAAGTAACATCCTTGAGGATAAATTGTCTTTGGGAAGATGTCAGAAGAGACAATTATCAGAAAGTATTTGCCACAAATGTACATATCCCAGATAAGCCAGGCAGCGTCTGTGAAAACGTGAAGAATTGCTGCATTTAGGCAGCACATCTGTGCTGAATAAATTACGCACCATTTCCCCGGAGACGCCGAGTGTCGGTGGTCACACGCGTCGCCGTGATCGACAATGAACGAACAGCCAAGTCACCTTTTCTGTTTCCCAGCGAGCGTCTTGGAAACAAATTCCCTTCCCCTCTGGGTTAAGAATAGATCCCCCCCCCCCCCCTTTTATCCGCTCTTCTGCGCTTTGCAAGATGTGGAACCCATTAGGGGACGGAGCTGTTGGTAGCTGCCTTAATTTGCCTGTCGCAGCTACAGCGACGGGGTCGCGTTACCAGCTGCCCGCGTCTTCCGGTTTGCGGGTCGCGAGTCTAGATGGTCGCGGGGCCGCGTGTGGGTAACTGTGTGCGCCCAGCAGCAGGCAGCCAGGGCGTCGTCTTGGGCCAGCCGTTGCCTCTTTATGGTGCTGGGGGGGCCCTTTTCTGATTTAATGAGCCCTGGGGAGCGTCCTTGGGCCGCAAGGAGCGCGGTGTGGCCGCCCTGTTGCTCTGTGAGCGGCTCGTTTGCCTGGTAAACAGCTGGTGGGAATAAACCTTTCGCTCTGGAAACGCACGTGTCCCGCGTGGTGGGGCAGGCCCTGGGCTCACACGTGCACGGTGCACGCAGCCATCTCGGTGTGTCCGGCGGGGTGGTCGTCTCAGGCCCCCGGGCCGGCACCTGGCCCTTGGTTCCTCAGCGGGGGGAGTCTCTGGACGGGAGCTGCGGGCACGGGGCAGCCGCTCCCTGACCGTGGTTCCCGAGAGGAAAGCGTCCGTCCCAACGTCTGAAGGAAAGGGGGGCCTTGCCCGCCTGGCCAGTGTGGCTCCGTCGATGGAGTCGCTGCCCCATGAGCCAGGAGGTCAGGGTTTGATTCCCGGTTCAGGGCACGTGCCTGGGTTTCGGGCTCGACCCCCTGTGGGAGGCGGGCAGGAGGCAGCCAATCGATGTTCCTCCCTCTCCCTTTCCCTTCCTTTCTCTCTAAAAATCAATAAAAATTCTTTAAAGAAAAAACCCAAAACACTGACAGGCTGAAAGCACTCTACCAGGCATATCTAATTTTTAACGACGTGAGACAAAAAGGAATCTGTAAAGTCGACAAAGCAACAAACATGTTTTCTCCGTTTCCACAGTAAAATAAAATAACTACTCTCAGAAATTGTCCTCCTTAAAATCCAAAACTCCAAGACGTTTTCCTGATGCACTGCGCACGCCCACAGCCCCGAGTGTGTGGCTCCCAAGCCCGACGCTCAGACAACCGGGGGCCCCTCGGAGCCCGAGCCTGTCCCGCCTCGATGACCTGCATGGACCTGGAACGAGCGCCGTGGACAAGGCGCCGGCGAGAAGCACCTGGAGACCTCGTGGGCAGTGCTTTCCAGCTGCCTGTTGCTCCTGGAAGACACGCGGGCGGGCCGGGCGCCATCGGGCCGAGCTAATATGACTCAGTCACCCCGCTGGGGACTGTCACGCGTGGCTCTGAAGACGCTTTCGAAAATTGTTTGCAAGCGGCCGGTGCACTGGGATGGCTGGAGGCAACCTGAGAATTTTACGCCAAATGAAAGTTTTGAAGGAGCGGCTCTTAAAAATAGTGGCGTGGACCCCGACTTAGATGTGGCTGCGTGTGCGTGTCTGTTACTCCGCACCTGAGGGTATTTTTTCCAGTGCTTTTTAGAGCGAGGGAGAGAGAGAAACGTCGTTGTGAGAGAAACACATCAATGGGTTGCCTCCCGCGGGCGCCCCAACCAGGGCTGGGGATCAAACCTGTGACCCAGGTACGTGCCCTTGACCGGGAATCGAACCCGTGGCCCCTCAGTATGTGGGTCGATGCCCTAACCATTGAGCCACTCCAGCCAGGGCCAGGTGCGGCTTTATTTCTGTGTATTTGGGGACACGGCGCAGAACGGAGGGAGTCACTCTATTCCTAACACTGGGGAGCTTAAGCTTTTGTACATGTTTTTAAAAATTTTTTTATTTGGGGTCGGGGAGGGGCTTCTAGCACGTCCCTGTCCATTCCACCTGGACTTACCCACTGTCACGGGGCAGCTTCTCACTGCTACAGCCGACAACAGGCCTGGGTGTGTGGGTACAAAGAGAGCAATGACGGGTACACACACACACACATACACACACATGTGCGCACACACATGCACACAGATGCACACGCACACGCACAGCAACTTCAGCAAAATAAGTTTGTTTCTCTCTCACGTCAACACCGCCCAGAGCGAAGCATCCCAGGGCGGGAATTGTGCCTCCGGGACCAGGAGGGAGCCTGGCTCCTCCCATGTTTTCCCACCGAGGCCCTTACGGCTCTCACGACACACGATGGCTGCATCAGCTCCAGACATCGCGTCCGACGTCCAGCCAGCAGGAAGGACTGCGGACTACGGACGGGCACTTGCTTTTTGAGAACACAACTGGAAGGTCCCGTCGGACACACTGGCAGAGGCCGCGCCCGGCTACCAGGGGAGGCAGCTCTTATTCTAGGCGGCCCTGTGCTCCTTTTAAATCGGGATCCCATGGTTTTTTAGGAAGGAGGAAAGATATCGGGAGAGATTGAGGAAGGGCCCCGCCCATGTTCAAGCACAGCCGCGTGCTGTCCGGGGTGCGTCTCCGTGAGACCCTGCGCCCACCCGCCTGGCCCCGGGGCCCCGTGAATTATGACCCGTGGGAAGGGGGCAACTACACAGAGGGCGAAGCTCCAGGCAACGGCTGTCATCACCGAATTTCAAGCTTCCCCGAGCCCCCGACACCTGCTTCATAAATAAATAACTAAGAAGGACCTCGGGGCTATTAATCCAGGACCTTTTATCATCGTTAAATTGGAGAGAAAATTGAAACAGAGGCTGGAATCCCTCTTTGATCAGCAGCGAGGAGACGTTAACAAGCGTTTTTCCGGGCAGCGAGCTGATTAACACGAGGCTCTGAAGCTCCGTCGTGGTCTATCCCATAGCAGCCGTTGTCTGCAAATGGGCCTGGCAAACGGTTTTCTGGATTCGTCGACGACGGGGTTGCCCGGCCGCTGTGCCTTTCGCTCCTGGCAGGTGCAGGCGGCCTGAGCTTTGTGGGCTCAAAGGCATATATTGGGCGGGGGGAGCCAGTGAATGACAAACGGTTTGGTCAAAAGCTTTGTTCCTGCCCTGGCCGGCGTGGCTCAATGGTTAGAGCGTAGGCCTGATCCCCCTGAAGGGTCTCGGGTTCGATTCCCGGTCAAGGACATGTACCCGTTTGCAGATTCCAGCCCCACCTGGGTCCGGGCACCTGTGGGAGGCAACCAACCGATGTTTCTCTTTCCCTCCCTCCCTCCCTTCCAATGGGGGAAAAAAATCCTCAGGTGGGGATTAAAAAAAATCATAATAAATAGTAGACTCTGGTCTTTCTTGGCCCAACGTTCATGTCCTTTTGTCCTTGGAGGTCAGTGGCCATGAGGAACTCTGGGTCTCTGGACAGTTTATAAACAGCGACATCAGTGCTGGTTAAGTCCTCGGCCTGGTTCTCACACGCGGAAGGAGGGGAGTCGGCCGAACGCTGATACTACTCAGCTTTGCCGGGCATGAGGCCGGGCCCACGGGCGCCTGGGTCCCTTCTGGCTGCGAGTTGCTGGTCCCCCAGAGGGAGCGCCCGCGCCTGGCTTCTTGCTCGGACAGTTCACTAAATTGAATTTTACCACATTCCTGCCCTAGCCGGTGACGTCCTTAAGCAGCGAATGAAAGCAAGGCCCCGGCAGCTGCGGACAGAGGTGTCTGAGGAGGCACCTGCGTGTCCCTGGAGGAGAAAACTGAACCCCTGATGCGCCCCCCGGGCCCCCATCACCTCTGCGCAGCACCTCCCCGGCCGCAGAGGCTGGGCGCTGGACCCGAGGGTCCCACCCGAGCGTGGAAACCGGGGGGGCCACCCATTAAAACAGAAAATGTGTGTGAGCCGCCGGCTCCTCTCACCCAGCGATTAAAAATGTAATCTTCTCGAAGAAAGCGCTGCATATTTGTTTACATTAATGTTAATAGCTTGCTAACTAATGATAAACGTATGATAATTTATTCCGAGTGAAATAAAGTGAGCCCCGAAGACAGACGCGGGCAAGCAGGACTTACGCTAGCCAGAGTCGAGAGCCGGGCCATTAATAACCATATTGTTTCACCGCGGTGAAGATCCCTGTATGCAAATGATACGCGAGCAATATACAAACGATATGCAAAAGGATGTGCTAATGATACGCAAAATGCCCACGGGGAGCCGAGCCCTGGCCAGGTGGGGGCCTCGGGAGCAGGAAATCCCGGCGAAGGTTCCGTGGGCCCATCTCACCCTCCTCGCCGAGGCTCCGAAGGGCCTGTCGCAGGGCGAGGGAAGGTCCTAGGACACCTTCTGGGGGCACGTTGGACGTTCAGGAGGGTCCACCTTCGCTTCCCCAGACGTAAACAGAATTAATAAAAGCTGCCAACTTGCCCGTGTTTAGGAATCATTAGGCCCAACTATTTCTGCGAATTTAGAAATCGTTGTCGCCATCGCTCACGTTAGCGGCTCTAACTGCAGGCATCTCGCACCATCTATCGGCGCCGGCAGCCGCCTCCCCTCCCTCCCGGTGCCCCAGCGCCACCCTGCGGGGCAGATACCGTTGTGTCACTCGGATCCCGGCCACGAGAGTTACTGTGTGTGGCCGACGCCGGCGGTGGGCCAGCCCAGAGCTAGGCCTCCCCCCTCGCTAACAGGGCCGAGGGAGGGAGATGAGAAGGACCCGCTTCCTTTTCTAAAAAAATATTTGTTATTGACTTTTTTAGAGAGAGAGGAAGAGAGAGGGAGAGAGAGGGAAACACCAATGATGAGAGGGGCCTGGATCGGCTGCCTCCTGCAGGCCCCCGACTGGGGATCGAGCCCGCAACCCGGGGAAGGGGCCCTGACCCGGGTTCAAACCCTGACCTCCTGGGTCATAAGTCCGATGCTCGGCCATCTGAGCCGCACGGGCCGGGTGGGACGCCGGTGTCCCTGAGAGGGCCGAGCTGCCCGTCTGGAAGGACCCCCCTCGCAGCAGCAGGAGGCTCGAGCTCACGGCCGGGGAGCCCTGGGGGGGCGTCCATTCCCCCGGCCGGGGTCTCAGGGCTCCCGGGATGGAAGCCAGTCTGTGGGACGACCGGCACCGCGAGCCACCTGCCCAGGGGCCTGACTTGCCCAGGCCTTGGCTTCTGCGGAACCAGAGGGTTAACCCCCCGCCCCTTCCCCAGGCTCCCTGGGCCGGTTCCATGCAAATCACCAGCACAACACAGAATTCATCACGGCTCAGTTTTAAGGCTCATTAGTTGCCAATCTTGGATCTTGGTTTCTCACCGAGACCGAGGGGGATTTTTTCTCATTGTGGAGGGAGGGTCCAGGGAGTGCCCAGTATCCAGACTACGTGTGCGTGTCCATACACACGCGTGCACGTATGTATCTGTGTCTCTCTCTATTCGTGTACATGCATGGAGGGTGCCTCAAAAAAGTATACGCACACTCTGAATAATTAGAAAGACGCTGTTTATTAAAATACGTTTCATTTTCAGAATTGAGCTGCCGGCTGTTGCAGTGTGTATACGTTTTGGGGGACATCCCGTATATTTGGGGTGTAGATCTATTTTTAACCATAATTGTGTTTTTATGGAGCGGTTGCTGCCCCTGGTGGCTGGTATGGGCGAGAGGACAGGGTGGGGGTGGGGGGTCCCCAGGGACCGCTTTGCACAGAGTGAAACAGGCTCAGGCCTCTGGGAGCTTGACGCCGGTCACTTTTCCCGAGTTTCTCTTGCCCTCGCTTCTCGCTTTTACCACCCGTGTCCCTCCCACGGACGTGGCTACTTTCCCTCCCTTTGTTAATTGGCCTCCGGTTCTGTCCCAGAAACGCTGATGGCGGCGGAAACGTGGCAGCCACGGGACTACCTTAGGGACACGAGTGGGCGCGTGGGGCCGACCTGCCCTTTCCCTCCGGGAGCCCGCGCTGGTCCCTCTGTCCGTCCCTGGCGGGCGGGTGTGCAGGTGGTGCCCTCGGGGACGCTGAGCCCGAAGGCGTCTCACTCGCCACCGCGACCTGCCTGCCCGTCGGTGCCGTAGCCCCTGGGACGGGACAGCGTGGCCTTCCCCGGGGGACATGGACGAAGCCCACAGCGACGCCCGGTTTATTTTGCTCGGCTCTTCCATCCGGATGAGCCCGCAGGAAGGGGCTTAATCGGCCCAGAGGACGTTTGTGTCCACTCTCCCCAGGCCACAGAAAGGCCGCCTGTGTCCCCGCCTCCGGCTCTAACAAACCCCGAGTCTTCCCGGCCTTTCTGCCCACAGCGATGAAAGGAGCCCTGTGTCCCTCGCTCCTCTGCTCAGGGCGCAGCCAGAAATCCTGCGCGCTTGTGGGCACCCACGTCTCCTCCCTCCCCAGACACGCTCGGCGAGGCCTGGCTGTGGCTGGCACCGGTGCCGCTGGTCCTGGCGGGTCCCGGACCCACACAGTCTGCAGGGTGTGAGCCGTGCGTGTGGCCCCTGCGGGGTCCCACCGGCTCCTCCAGGCCCTGAAACGACCCCTAATTCTGTTAGAAACACCCAGGCCCTGCCCTGGCCGGCGTGGCTCAGTGGCTAGAGCGGTGCCCCGTGGACGGAAGGGTCCCAGGCTCGGTTCCAGCCCAGGGCACGGACCTGGGGTGCAGGCTCGACCCCGGCGTTGGCGGGGTGAGTGTGGGAGGCCGCCGACCGGCGTGTCCCTCACATCGATGTTTCTCTCTCTCTCCCTTCCACTCTCTCTGAAAAGCCATGGAAAAAATACCCTCAGGTGAGGGTTAAAGAAGAATAAAAAGACTTAGAGGGGGGAAACCAAGCAAGAGTTAAAACACTCTCCCAGCACGGTTAGCGGGGCGCCGGGCTCGCACGAGGCTCATAAATAGGCCCCGCGGGGACAAACGTGCCTCGTGGAACAGAAAACGCGCAGGAAACGTGCCCCCTTAACGTCCGCCGTTGACACTGATGGCTCTAACTGTGCCGTCCCGCACTTGCCAGACGCCGCGTGACCCGACGGGCGTGCGTCTGTCTTTTTTCAATTAACGCGTCAGTCTGCTCTTATGGGTTTTTTTTGGGATTTTTTCCAAGAAAAAGGGAGCATTTCGAATGATTTGAAGTTGTTTGAATAAATGTGCTCCCTGATTTGTGTAAGTCCAGGGCTCGGCCTGAAACGTTCTTACCGGAATCCCTGTGATTTAGAGGACATTGGAAAGGCCTGTGAAAGCCCAGCAACGCCTGTTTCATCAACTGGATTAAGTTTAGGGGAAAAGATTCTGATTTCAGATCCCAAAGACGCCTTGAAGGGCTCTGTTGGTTTGGAGGTGACCCGTCCGGGCTCTGGACTTGGTGACGTTCTCGGTATTGCTGCCCCTTTGGTCCCTTGAGGGGTCGATTCCGGCAGGTGGAAGAGATGTTTAGGGCGGGCGTGGGGAAGGGCGTGGAGCTTCCAGGGCCTCTCTGGGCGCCACGCTCCCCAAATCTCCGCTTTCACCAACCTGGGGCGCCTCCAGGCCTGGTCCTCTCGGGCTCTCGCGGGGGCGCCATTTCCCCGGCAGGATGGATTCACTCTCTGCGTTGGTGACTGACAACTCCAGCCCCTCCCCAGAGGTCACGGGTGGGACGGGCCATTCCAACCCCTAATCCCAGGGTCGGGTCTCCTGCCCAGCCCCCACCCTGAGGTGCTTCCAAATGTCACCACGACACTAACATAACCAAGGAGGCCTTCATTGTGCCCTCGCCAGAAATTACCAGGGTTTTGGGAGCTCTGAGCCAGAAACGGAGACAAAAACCAATAATCCGTTTCTTACTGCAAATCCCAGCCTCCCGGTGCCCAACCCCCTCAGCCCGAAATCCCCTGAGCGGCTCAGCTGGGGCGGCCCTGTCCCCCGCCTGCAGCCCCGTCCCCGCCCCGCCTGCGGCCCTGGAGGCCCGAGTCCTAGATTAGCAGGCGGAACGTCCTGGTGGAACGTTCGCGTCTTCGAGTCTCCGAAGGCTAATTGGATAGAGCTCATCTGGGCACCCGGGCTGCAGGCTGGCTCTACCCGGTGCTCTGATGCAGGAAAATCGACTTGCTGGGTTTTCTCGATGAAATTCCTGCTGTGGAGGCACCAGCCCCTTTCCTAGGATGCGAGAGAGGAGCAGCGTTCACCGGGGGCCACGTGACCCGGGCCTCCCGTTGCTGGAGGTTCGTACGTTTGGGATTTTGAGTTCTCCTGCGGTGACGGTACATGTGCGTCGAGGTGTGTGTGTGCGTAGGGGGATGAATCCTGAACATAAACATTTAAAATATAACATTTGAATCCCTTTTTGACATTCCTTAATTTATGAAAGATTGAAGCCATCTGGGGTTTCCGCCACACCTGACAGGCTGGGGATACGACCCATTAAAATAAACCTTTGCAGTGGCGTTGGGGGTGGGGGACAGAGCGGTTGCAGGTTGATGTTTCTCTCATCGGGGAGGAAGAAATCTTCCTGTACCTTCTAGTTTCTTCCGCTGGTCTGATAATCACCCCAACGAGAGACAGATGCACAGGAGAAAACAGTGAGGGAATGAGCCGTGTAGGTGTCTGAACAAAGGCTCATCCGGGCGGAGGGCAAGGGATTTGCAAAGGCCCAGGTCCGGCGGCTGCTGGCCAGTTGGGGTCGCGGTGGAGAGGCCAGTGGCCGGACAGCCAGGGGAGGGGGTCAGATAGGTGTCAGCGGCCAGGGGCGCTCAGGGCAGTTCACTGGCGTTTCTCCAGAAGGGACGGGAGAGCCTCAGGGGCACCTTGACTGACGTTTATCTCAACAGGCCCGTGCTGGCTGCTGCCAGGGAGTGGGTGCCAGGCGGGAGCAGGGGCCATCTGGAGGCAGGTGAAAGGTGCTGCGGTCCCGCAGGTGAGAGGAAGTAGTGACGTTTGCACGTCGTTTAGAGGACGCGCCAACAGGGCTGGGTGATAAAACTGGACAAGGAGCTGGAGACAGAGAGGAGGGTCTGTGACGGTCCCTGAACGAGGGAGGTCGGAGCTCTGTCCCTGGAGGGGAGGCTGCAGGAGAATCTGCAGGTGGGAAGGACCAGGTGCGTCGCCAAATGCCCTTCAATGTCCCCCCATCCCACCCCCGACTGTAGCTTCCTTCGGGTGTAAAGCACTTGCCCTCATCAGCTGAAGGACCGAACGCAGGATGGCATCTCTCGGCTCCTGTGTATGTTAAAAAAACAGAATACAGTGTTTCTTTATTGAGAGAGAAAACGGAACATTCTTTGTTCAACACCACAAAGCGCCGCACCCCGCCGCCCACCCCGACACCTGGCAGTTCTGTTCAAGGCCCGGCCCTTCTTCAAGGATTTTGAATCTGATGACATCTTTCCGTCTCCAGTTCCACCGCCCTGGTCCAGGACGGTGCCGTCTTGCTTCCTCATTAGTCTCCTAACGGGGGGCCCCAATTCTGATCCTGGCTCCCTATAAGCCACCCCCCCACTCCCCCCCAGGCAAATGAAATCAAATCGCTCTGCAGGAAAAATAAGTAACAGAGTCTCCAGATCTGCAGCCAGCCCACCTGGCGCTCCGCGCTCCCTAATGGAAGGGAAGGGTTACCGTTGATCCTGCCTCAGAGGCTGTTCCCGCGTCTCGCTACAATGTGTCGGGATCTCCCTTGTTTTCACCTTCGGTGCCTTAAGTATAAGGCTGCGTGTGAAACGAGGGAGGTACATTGTTGCATTCGCGCAGACACCGCCCCTCCCCCTCCTGTCCCTCCCCCCTTTCTCCCCCCCTTTCTTCCCCCTTCTCCGAAAAGGAGTCCACTCCATCTGTGCCTTGGGTGGGAGGTGTCTGCTATTAAACGGAGACAATGGCTATTTTAATTCCATTTACTCTGCAGCAGGGCCTAATGTGGTCACTTAGGGTTAGCATCAAGATCTCTAATCTCATTGATTTCCCCTGGTATTGGGTGGAATATTATAGCTGGGACCTTTTAAGGAAGATGTTGAAAAATGAATGCAGGAGTCATTTAATCTGCTTAGCTTGTTCAGTAATAGCCAATCAATACAGTGCATTATGGGCTGTAGAAATGCCGTAGACTTTGTTTCCTGACAGACGACCCTTGTAGGTTAATCGGGGGACAACAGGTTGTTTTCTTAAAATGTCACTTTTGTCGGTTGTCCCGGTGACGTCACCACCGTGGTGATGAAAGAGGAACAAAGAAGTGGACTGAGAGCTGAACCGGCGCGAGGGGCTTGGCCAAGCGCAGAGGGTCCATACTCCGCGTCTAAACCATCGGCCAGTCCTGTCGCCCCTGCCTCTGACCTACGTCCACGTTGTGGCCACTTCCTGTCACCTGCACCTGCTCCCACCATTGGTTATGGCAACGCCCCCTGTCTGGCCCTTCCGCCCCTCATCCCCTACCCCTACCTTGCCTCCGTATCATAGCCACAGTGGTCGTTTTAAACATCTCAGCTTTGTGAACGACCTTACAGTCTAGAGATCAACAAATGCCGGCAGGGGAAGCATGTGATGTCCGTGAGGCGTAAGGGCTGGGTGGGGACTGCGGCCAAGCAGTGAGTTCTGGCCCCACCTAAAGGGCACAGCTCTTCTGCTTGTTACAATATGGCGACGGACTCGCAGATTTCTCACATCTTGCAACGTGTGAAAGAAAAACCTAGAGTCAAGATTTTCATGTGAAATCTGTTTTATAAATATTGGCATTAAGACCTAATTACGATTTTAAATAACAGCATGCAGAGTCAAAGACAACAGGCTTTGGAGCCAGAATCGGCTCCTGGGCCTTCAGTTGGCAACATCTGCTGTGGGCAGCAGGAGGGTTTTTTAAAATAGAAGCAACCGGTGGGGGTGACATTCTGCCACCATCTACCAGGAGTCCTAAGCACCCAGTTTGGGGAATGGCAGTTTCCTCTTGAAAGTCGAGGACCAGTGGCCCCAAGGTCTCTCCTCTTAACCACAGGTGTCTTTGGCCCAGTGAAGGCAATTTTGAGATTTAATAAATAGAATTTTTTAAAAAATATGCTTTTATTAATTTTAGAGAGAGGAAGGGAAAGGGAAAGAGAGAGAAACATCGATGGGCTGCCTCCTGCACGCCCCCTACTGGGGATGAGCCCGCAACCTGGGCCTGGGCCCTGACCGGGAATCGAACCTGTGGCCTCTTGGTTCCTGGGATGACTCTCAGCCGCTGAGCCACACCAGCGGGCTGGGCAATAAAGAGAAATTTTAAAACAAGGATCTGAAACTGGCTCTTCCTCCTTCCACAAGCCAGAACCTGAACCCAGGGAAACAGAATTTTACTCCCCAGTTAAAAAGGGCCCTTTCCCGTCAGGCCTCTGAGGTGCCAAATGGGGACGGAGCCCTGCAGGCGACCGTGTTCTGTCCCGATGTCCCAGGTCACTCATTCCCGATCCTCGCTGCGTGGTGTCCGGCGTCCGGGGATCTCGGGGGAGAAAGGGTCCTACCGCTTGCTCCGGGAGGGAGCTTTCCGGGCAGGGCCGGGTGGACGGCATGTTCATTATAGTCACTCCAATTAAAGAATAAAATAAGCTGTGCTCGCTCAGAGACAAAGTCTGCTGGCAAACGAAATGAAAAACAGGAACAAACAGGGTGATGTGTGAATTTTTGCCGTTGGTGCTGTGTCAGAGAAAAGTTTTATTTCTGTCCTGGTTTGAGAGGACCTCCTGTGGTCAGGGTCCCCCCCCCCCCAGTTCTTGTCATATTGCGTCCTTTATAGTCTGAGTCTGTGCTCTTTGTTGATGATGGAAAAAAGTGGGGGACTCTTAGGGGACCCCTCCCTCCCACACCCAGTGCCCTAAATCTAAATACATGGGCACCATCCTTCAGGTGTCTCACTGTATCTTTTTTTTTTTTTTTTTTTTAATTTAAAAAATTTTTCCCATTGATTTTTAGAGAGAGTGGAAGGGAGAGAGAGCGAGAGAGACACATCGACTGGTTGCCTCCCGCATGCACCCTGACCGGGGCTGGGGATCGAGCCTGCAACCCGGCTACATGCCCTTGACCGGGAATCGAACCTGAGACCCTTTGGTGCACCGGCCGATGCTCCAGTCACTGAGCCACGCTGGCCAGGGTGGAACGTTCCCTGTGTTCTTGATTACGAGCCCTTAATGGCCCACCTGTCGCTTACTTTGGGGGTGGGGTAGGAGCTTAGACCCCTGGCTGTCAAGTTCGAATCCCAGTTACCCCGGGAGCTTTGCGGGAGACGCAGCAAAGAAACACACCTCGGAGGCTCCGTTAAAAAAGACTCGCTCCCGTCAACCCGGCGTGTCCCTGTCAGGGTGAAATGAACTTGTCACCCAGGGGCTTCCCGTTTAATCAAAAGTTGTAAGTGCTGGCGTTTTCTGTTATAGGCAAACACTCCACTGAAGAGCCCGGGGCTCTCAGATAAGCTCTTTCTGGTGGAATAAATCATTTACTGAATCATCTCAAAGCCTCTCAGCCCTGCGTGTTTACATTGCTTCAGAAGGGCTTTCCTTACGGGAACACGGATGTTTCTGAGGCTCCCAGAAACGTGTCCTAAGCGGATAAATGTCCGGTGGCCAAAATACACAATTAGGTTTCCCCGACATCTGTCATTCACGGGGAACCAGACCTTCTACAGGGACCTGCCGAGAAATGAATTATTTTTTTATTGTGTTAAACAATCACGGTGTGTCTCCAGTCTTGTTACAGGCTGGACTGTTGCTTTAGTCTAGGAAATGTGTTTTGTTTTTGTTTTTGTAATTATTGAACTCACCGGATGTGGCCATTTTTAATTTCTTTGAAAAAAATTTTTTTAGGCCACATCTTGAGCACGTAGGCAGCTCTGGGTGGGTTTCTCAGGGGCATGGCCAGATTGCCGTTTCCGAAAATAGCCCTGTTAATAATACACTAGCTGGTGTGCGCTGAGCACGGACGTGGAATAACTCAGGTGATTCCACAGCTGTGTGAGGTGCGTGCTGTGAGCACCCTCATTTTACAGATGAAGGACACGGGAGCGAGGGAGACCCGGGGATTTTCCCGACGTGGCCCAGCTGGCCTGGGGGCAGCCAGCCCGGCGCCACCCTGGTGGTGACGAGCCGACCGGGGCAGCCTGGCCTAGAAACTGTCTTTGTAACCGCCCACTTCTCGGCCTTTTTTACCCTTAAAATGGTAGAAAGTGAGTTAATTACTGGCCGCTTGTGCCCTGTTCTGGTAAAAGGACAATTTCATAGGAAACGAAATGCAGAGCCTTGTGTGTGTCAGGGGCACGGTGGGTCTTCTAATTAATATTCATCCTCAGAGATGCACAGAAAGGAAATTACTTTTTCCCTCTAATTAGTAGCTTTTTAATAAATCAGTATCCGTTCTGCTGCGAGGCCAGCTTTCTGGAGGGAAAGGGCACCCGTCTGGAACCAGGCGCAGCCACTTTCTGTCTCGTGGGCCCAGTGGCTCCGGTCTCCTGGCCTCGGTTTTCCTACCTGCTTCGTGGGGACAGTAGCACCCTTGTCCCTGTACCACGGTGAGCACCCAATAAAAGAGCCAATCAAAAGTACCCGTCGCTCCGGAAAATAACCCCACAATAAATATTACTTTCCTCCATCCCTCCCTCACTTTTCCGGTAAAACAGTTTAATACGTAGACCGATTTCCAAAGAAGCCAGCAAGCAGAGGCCGGGAACCGTATTAGAAAGAAGGAAGTGAGGACAACCAGCCTGAGTTATTTTTTATTTTTTATTTCCTTGGGCCGGGAATAAAACCTCCACAGCATCAGGGTGCATCAGAAACTCACGTCCTCCTCAGTGTCATCAAGTCCCCTGGGGACTCCCCTCTCGCACCCAGTCCAGGGACACGTGGGCGGCTGAATCCGTCCCAGCGTCTGGGTGGAAATGCAGGCCTGGGGCATCGCAGAGCCCATTCCCCCGCCACCGTCATTGCCTCGTCGTGAGCACGCGACCCAGCTGGGGCCCCTGACCGCCCAGCCTCAGATTTCTTCTTTAAATGTTTTTATTGATTTTTAGGGAGAGAGGAAGGGAGAAGGAGAGAGAGAGAAACATCGATGAGAGAGAGTCGTGGATCGGCTGCCTCCTGCGCGCCCCCTGCTGGGGGCCGAGGGCACAACGCGGGCATGAGCCCTGACGGGGAATCGAACCGGCAACCTCCTGGTTCCTGGGTCGACGCTCCACCGCTGAGCTGCCCCGGCCAGCCGGGCACTTGGAATTGTCATTGTTCATTGTCGACGTTGTAAAGTGGCTCCCGTGGAATCAGAATCCGGAAACCCGGACGGGTGTGCTTGGTTTACCACCGACGCTCAGACGTTTCCTACCTGGTAACCTCCCCTCTGAAAAGCCTGCAGGAGTCTTTGCACGTGGACTTGTGTCTGTCCATGATCTGCCTCCAGACTCCAGGGGACCTCGGGGACGGAGGTGGCAGGGGGTGGCCATCTCTGTCGCTGTTACTTGTCTTGCCCTGTCTCCTGGCCTCGCCTCTTCTCTGTCTTTCATTGTTTCAGGAAATAGGGTCTATGGGTGAAATCACTCAAAATGACTTTGCCGTCAGAAAATGGGGAAGGAGTTGTTTGCAGGGTTTTGTTTTTGTTTTTTTTAAAGCTGTTTAATCCCTGAGCTAATTAAACATTAATATAAACAATTTAAAAAATATGAGATGGGACACTCCGCTAGGTTTCATGTAAAGCGAGTTAATGAAGTCTTCTCGCTGTGGACGGACGCGTGCGGCGGGCTGTGGGGATGGACGGGCGGCTCAGGCATCGCTGGGCCGGAAATTAAAAATAAAACCAAGTGCTCTACGCCCAAACTGCATCTCAGGGTCTGAAGAAGTGCTTCAGATGCGGGGACAGATTCCCCTGACGTCTCTGAGAGCAACGTGAGTGGTTTAGAGGCAGATTGAGAACAAGTTGTGTAAAGGGAATGAGTTGTTTCTGTCCCCGGATCAGTGTGCGGCGGGGGGAGGGCCGGCCCTCTCAATGCCCTTTATGGACACGGATCCCAAAGAATAACCTGTGCGTTTCCCTGGAGCTCACATTTTCTCACTGAAGGACTATGTGATAAGCCCCCCAAATTTGTCCAGCTCCACGCTTGTTCCTGGGGACATTGTCTGGGTCATTGTCACAACGTTCACACCGGTGGCCTTTCCCCTGAGCTGTGCCCTCCACCATTCACGCCGCCCAGGTAGACACATCACCACGAAGTCCCTACCTTGGGGCCACCTAAGCAATGATGTCCACGGATCGTGCGTGGCCTCCGTGGCTGAATTACACTGTTTCCATGTTCATTAGAGAGATGCAGGGCTAGTTACAATGTAAAAGCACATTTTGCTGGTGCCACTGGGACTGATCATGCGTGGGGCCACTGTTGCTCTGCCGTGGAAGATCACATTTTAACGTGGAGATGTGAACAGAACAGGGCTGGCCCTCGAGCCCCTCCTTGAGGGTCCCGTTGCTTGGGGCTGAAGGAGCGGACCGCTGGGCTTGAGCTCTGTCTCTGCCACCTGGGTGGCTTCAGGCAAGCCCCTCACCCACGCTGGACGGCACCTGACCTGTGGGGTGGCCGGGAGCAGGGAGTTCACTTACCTCCCTAGAGCGTGGTGGGCAGTGCGTGGGACTGAGTGAAATTACTAAAGAGAGCGTTTGTTGGGGAAGCAAACTCAACTGCATCTTGGAACAGACTGGGCATCATTTTTGTCATTTTGTTTAAAAAAAAAAAAAAGGAAGTAGCACTAGCTTTAGGTCAACTGGGAGCATTTTTAAGCAATAAACGTTCAGGCCAGATACCAGGCAAGAAGACAAACAGGCCATTAGCGGGAGAAAGGTCAGACACGACTTCTCTTTGAACGATGTTCCCGGTGACCCCTGTTGCTTTCCCGGATGAAGTCAGAGGCCCCAAAGCCATGGCCCTCGGAATATGTAATTAGCTGCACAATTAAGTGTGGTGTCCTCAAGTCGTGGAGTCAGATTCCAACAGGGAAGTCGACAGAGCGGTGGTGTCAGGATTAATGCCTAACGACCCATTACTCTGGTGCTTGGCTGTGGCATTTTCTAGAATGAATGACAAGCTGGTGTGATGACAGTTGAAGATCATTGTTCAGAGCAGTGCCAAGATATATGTTTTTATTGATTTCAGAGAGGAAGGGAGAGAGCTGGAGAGAGAGAAACATCAATGTTGAGGGAGAGTCATTGATCGGCTGCCTCCTGCACGTGACCTCCTGGTTCATAGGTTGACGGTCAGCCACTGAGCCACGCAGGCCAGGATATATATATATATATATATATATATATTTTAATCCTCAACTGAGGATATTTTTTTCTGTTGATTTTTAAAGAGAGTGGAAGGGAGGGAGGGAGGGAGAGAAACATTGATTGGTTGCTTCCCGCACCTGCCCTGACCAGGGCTGGGGATCAAACCTGCAACCCAGGTGGATGCCCTTGACGGGCAATCGGACCTGAGACCCTTCGCTGTGTGGGCCGATGCTCTAACCACTGAGCAACACCGGCCAGGGCGAGAAAGGCCTATTTTTTAGGTTGAACCATTTCAAATCGCTGTGCAGGTTGGCGAGATCGACTCATATACCTGCAGTTTCAAAGGGTTGGGCACAGCACCAGCCCCGCTTGCTGAAGGGGGGCTCACCCCTCCCTGGGTGTGATCAGGCCGTTGCACTGTCAGATAGATGCCTGAGAGCTCAGGCTGAATCCACGCGTCCAGCTGGCTTTCCAACGGGACGCTGACCGGGATGCAGCGTGGCTCCCTGGGCTATGAGGCCTGGGCGGGCCTTCCACGCCCTCTGGTCAGTGTTGTCATTGCACCCACCAGCCCACTGGACACAGATCAGGTCAGCGACTTGCTTGCATCTCCTGAGCTCTGTGCCCCAGAGCCAGGGCCAGGACCCCTTTGCTCTCTGCTCACACACAGTTGCCCAGAGGCCTCCGGACCCAGGTAGGCGTTGTCCATGGGAAAACACGCCCCCGTGGGCTTCTGAGGCAGGTGGGCACAATGAGCCTGGGCTTGGGCTGCTTTTCGTGCAGAATCGCCAGAGATAATTGTGCAGCTACTGTTGAGAGGGGCCTGCGCCCGATGCGTGGAGTGCTGCCTGGAAATTACCAGCCCTGGGAACACTGGAAAGTCAGTGTTCCCAGAGCCGGTAATTTCCATTTCTAAAGCCCGTTAAATTGGTTTCTGAATTATGTAATTTCTGCGCCTGTGTTTTTCTAACAGAAATATAAGGCATGCTGTAAAAATAACGCTTGGGACTTTTTTTTTTTTTTTAAACCTCGAGGGAGGGATATGTTCAGTGAGGAACAAAAGCTGCTTTTCCTCTTGTAAGCAAGTGCCTGACTTCGGCGCTGACTGGGGGCCTCCGCTTCAAAGAGGCGTCTGCGGCCTGGAACGAGCGCCCCGCGGGGGCAGGTGCAGAGCCGGCCGCCGCCCGCCGCGGCGCTTTCGTTTTATGTCACTGACTGTGGGGGGCACGTGTTCTCTTCCTGTGCTTTAAAGTCCCTCTTAGGTTGTAAAGTCACCAAGAGTGAGCCCCAAACCCTGGGCTCGCACCCTCGAACCCCAAGAAAAACAGACCCCAGGCCCGTGTGCTGCGAGGCCTGTAAATAATAAACTTTTTCGCTGAAGGGCGTCTTGCAATCAGAATAACCACGAAGGTCGGTCCGTTGTCACGGGGTGTAGGAAGGGGAGGGGCTGGGGGACGCTCGCCCGCCCAGGTGAGCGCCCCGGGCAGTTCTAGCCGGTAGCGTCCCCACCGACGGGCGGAGCCTGCGCAGAACAGCGCCGCGCCGCCGCACGACATTACGACACGACCACATTGGACATTACAGCGTGACATCATGATGACATTGCAATATTACGACATCACTACATTACGACGTCGCAACATTGCGACTTACAGCTTTACGGCATATGTTATAGACGTCACAACATTACGACATCACCGATTACGACGTCGCGGCCTTACGACTGACTGCGTCGTGACGTTGCAATATTACGACAGGAGCACATGACATGCCAGCATTACGACGTCACTGCATTACGGCAGGATGTAACGTGACGACGTTTCCCCGGCCCCTCCGGCGCTGGGCGTAGGAATGTTTCAGCTCTGTCCTAACCTCCCGGAAGCGCCGTCTTACATCCGGTGCGTTGTGCGAACGCGGTGACGTGGTGCGTGACTGTGTGTGAAGCGAGCTGCCTGCCGCAGGGCCTTTGCCTGAGACTTGTGTCCCGGTGCTGAGCCTGCGGCGGGTGTCGGGGTTCCGCGTGGGGGGCGGTGACCCACAGTTAGTGTCGGGGTTCCGCGTGGGGGGCGGTGGCCCGCAGCTAGGGTCGGGGTTCCGCGTGGGGGGCGGTGGCCCGCAGCTAGGGTCGGGGTTCCGCGTGGGGGCGGTGGCCCGCAGCTAGGGTCGGGGTTCCGCGTGGGGGCGGTGGCCCGCGCTAGCGTCGGGGTTCCGCGTGGGGGCGGTGGCCCGCGCTAGCGTCGGGGTTCCGCGTGGGGGCGGTGGCCCGCGCTAGCGTCGGGGTTCCGCGTGGGGGCGGTGGCCCGCAGCTAGGGTCGGGGTTCCGCGTGGGGGGCGGTGGCCCGCAGCTAGGGTCGGGGTTCCGCGTGGGGGCGGTGGCCCGCAGCTAGGGTCGGGGTTCCGCGTGGGGGCGGTGGCCCGCAGCTAGGGTCGGGGTTCCGCGTGGGGGGCGGTGGCCCGCAGCTAGGGTCGGGGTTCCGCGTGGGGGCGGTGGCCCGCAGCTAGCGTCGGGGTTCCGCGTGGGGGCGGTGGCCCGCGCTAGCGTCGGGGTTCCGCGTGGGGGCGGTGGCCCGCGCTAGCGTCGGGGTTCCGCGTGGGGGCGGTGGCCCGCGCTAGCGTCGGGGTTCCGCGTGGGGGCGGTGGCCCGCAGCTAGGGTCGGGGTTCCGCGTGGGGGCGGTGGCCCGCAGCTAGGGTCGGGGTTCCGCGTGGGGGCGGTGGCCCGCAGCTAGGGTCGGGGTTCCGCGTGGGGGCGGTGGCCCGCGCTAGCGTCGGGTACGGCCGTCGGGGCTGGCGGCCGCCCGGGTCTGACGCCCCTCCGTTCCTCCGCAGTGACCGAGGGCCGCGGCCTCCTGGAGAGCATCCAGCGCTTCTCGCTGCTGCCCACCTACCTGCCCGTGACCTACCGCGTGCACGACGCCGACGCGTCCTTCTTCCTGAAGGAGGCCAACCAGGACGTCATGCGCAACTCCAGCCTGCAGTCGCGCGTGGAGTCCTTTCTCATCCACAGGGCGCGGCGCACGCCCGTGCTCAGCGCCAGCTACGGGCCCTTCTCCGCGCGGCAGGCGGTGCCCCCGGACCTGCTGCTGCCCGCGGGCGCCCCGGGCGCGGCCTCGGCGGGCTGGAGGCTGAAGGCGCACGTCCTGCGGGACAGGATCGACGCGGGCCGGCCGGCCGTGCAGGTGCTGTTCCACGCCGTGGGCCGCGACTGGGCCGAGCGCCCCGGCGAGCGGCTGCCCTGCCTGCGCGTGTTCGCCTTCAGGGAGACGCGGGAGGTGCGCGGCGGCTGCCGGCTGCGGGGCGCGCTGGGGCTGTGCGTGGCCGAGCTGCGGCTGCCGCCGGGCTGGTTCGGCGCCCCCGCGGTGGTGGCGGGGCGCAGGCAGGCGGCGGCCCCGGCCGAGGGCAGCGCCGTGGAGCTTTACTACACCGTGCACCCCGGGGACGGGCGCGGGGACTGCGCCCGGGCGGCGGCGGGGGCCGGCGGCGACGCGGACGAGTCGGGGCCGCCCCTGCAGAGGATCGGGAGCGTGTTCCTGCACCCGGCGCGGGGCCGCGGCCCGCAGCCGCTGCGGGAGCTGCGGCTGGACCACAACGTGGCCGTCCACTACCTGCCCCGCGCCGCGCGGCCGGGCGCCGTGCTCACCTTCCCGGTGACCGTCTCCAGAAACTGCTCGGAGGACCAGTTCACCTTGAGGTGAGTGAGCTCGGCATCCCCACCTGTGCGGGCTCAGAGGCCAGGTGTGGCTCTGACGCGCCCCCCCGTGGACGGGCAGAGCTGCGGCCAACCGGCTCCCTGTTTTCCTGGCAAAATGCAGGTCAGGTGGACCTGTCCGGGTTGTGCATTTGGAGGCAGAGCTGTTCTGATCCATCCATTGCCTGGGTTGTCGCAGAACAGCCAGGGGACCCCGTGAGAGGCCTTCTGGGCAGCTTGGGTGCCTGCCCTTGGCCAGTGTCAGGAAGGCGAACGTGGCCCAGCTGGGGCCCCTTGACAGTCGGGGCTAAATGGCTGACCGGTGAGCTGAGCCTCCAGCGGGTCATGTGGGGCAGACGCTCGGCTCTGCCCCTCAGCGTCCGCTCCAAGCCTGTGGGCTCGGAGTCTGGGGTGGTACCAGCCCCAGCGACAGTTTTCTCTCGCTCTGGAAACAGCGCGGGGCGTGCATTTTGTAAAAGAGTGTAAGGTGTGACAAACCTCCTGTCCCATTTGTGGAGGATCTTGTAGGAGAACATGCCAGAGACCAGGCATTGACGAGAAGCGTCCTTTAGAGAAAACACGGGTTCGTTTGCTGTTTGGAACGTGTACCGTGAGAGACGCCGCTTGCCTCGCCTTAATTAGATTTTCGTTCAATCGTTTTTGTTTTGAACCCAGCCGAGCTTGATTACAGCGGCCATCTGGCCTGTGTGCTGTGGGTCGCCAAGCACGTCCTAACGTGGTCTGAGGGGCCACGTCGTAAAATGTGTGTCCTGACCCGTGGAAATAGGGGTGCCATGGAACATGACACGTTTTCAATGCGGGTTTAAGAGTTCACCCGGTAATGATCGGTTCTCTCATCCCTCTCGGTCTGGGGGTAGTGTTTTTCTTTTTCTTTTTGTTTGTTAGGGGTTGGGTGAGTTTAAGAAAGAATCACTGTTTTGCTCCTCTATCTTACAGGCAGCAGTTTATTATTGTGACCGAGTGCTAGGGATTGTCTTTGCATCTTAACCTAACAGTTGAACTTGGTTCAGCCTTGGAAATAAATAGCTTTGTATCCGACGACCGTTTGCTGCCTGCTAAACACGTCCTGATAGTCCCGAGGGCGGCTCTGTCATTGGCCGACGGTGACAAGCCAGGAGACGTCGAATGTGCTGGGCCTCATCGTCCAAGGGGTCCAGATCTTTGCAAACTCAGGAACCCACACAGCTGAGGCCTCTAGATGTGGTCGCTCCGTTTATAAGTCAGCTCGGGACATTTTGGACAAACGGCAAAACGGTGTTTGCTCAGAGCCGGTTTAGAAATTTGTTAAAGAGAAGAGTCAGCTTCCAGTTGAGCCCGTAGCGGATGTTTCTCGAGTGGCGTTTCGCCTGCTGCGAGCCCCGCAGCCTCTCGCTGCACAGGCGTCTGTGTGTGAGAACAGCTGGCGGGAACCCCGCATCCGCAGTGCGGTCAGCCTCTGGTCTGAAGCCTCATAATTAGAAAGTAATAAAACCGTGTACATCTTTCCTAATGAAGTCAATTCGACACTAACTGAGCATCGCTTCCAAGTGCCTGGCGTTGGTATGGGTCTGCTCTCCGGCCATCTGCTGGAAACGACTCTGAAGGTCAGCCCGTTCCATCTCCTCTGAAACTGTGACCGGTGGTTCTGGACTCGCTGTGTTGACGGTGTCAGCACTGCCCGGAGGTGGCTCCTGTTCCGTAGGCCAGGTGCCCGCGTGGCATCTATCGTCGCTTGAGGACGGCCGAGGCAGAGGGACCCTGTGAGGTGCCGGCACCGGGAGGGAGGCCTGCAGACCAGGCGGGCTGTGCTAGTTCTCACAGGTGACACCTCGGGGAACAGAGGCACTAGCTTCCAGCCTGGGGCTCAGTTTTGGGTGCCTCACGCGCACCGACTGGGGCCAGGGACCAAACCTGCAACTCAGGCCCATGCCCCTGACTGGGAAGCGACCCCGCGACCCCGTGACCCCGCGGGCTGACACTCTAACCACTGAGCAGCAGCGGCCGGGCTCAGCTCCACGTCTTGGCCTCGGTGCTGCCTGGCCCCTCTCTCTGCCCCGGGCCTGACGTCCTTCATTCCCGGTCTTCCCGGGCGGGCTCTCTCGGCCCGTGGTTCTAGCTTCTCCAGGGAGACGTGTCACCTCACTCTGACCTGGGAGCACTAAGAGGCGCCCTCAGCACTAGTTTGACCTCAGCCTGGGCTTGAGCCCCAGCAGTTACCCTCCGTGGGACCTCGGGCATGTCACCTCTAAAGTGAGAAATTTTAACCCCTAACTCACGGTTTTGTTCTAGAAAGTCACGAACCACTGAGGGCGGTGGGAGGGGGACAGGAACGTGCGCGTGAGAATCGTAGCAGTGGCACCGCAGGCCCGTTGCTTCCTCTACAGCGGGCACATCTTAGGGGAGACGGTTTCTTTTTTTTCTTCTTTTTTAATATTTTTTTATTAACTTAGGTGGGAACTCGGCTCCCAGAGTTATTGCTTAACTGCTTTTGGCTGCGTATTTTTAGGTTTTAGAGGCAAAAGCTTTCAAAGCCGCTGT
Organism: Miniopterus natalensis; assembly: GCF_054644295.1. Taxonomy (NCBI): domain Eukaryota; kingdom Metazoa; phylum Chordata; class Mammalia; order Chiroptera; family Miniopteridae; genus Miniopterus; species Miniopterus natalensis. Next base: position 27,118,947 of record NC_142100.1, on the reverse strand, counting down.
GTTTGCCTCTCATGCCCCCGAGCGCGTTAGTGGTTCCCGGGCAATAAGAGAAGGAGAGAAGATGAGAGTGGGCGGCCAGGCAGGCTGGTCACCCGGAGATGGATGGGAGGCGACATGGGCCCTGACGGCGCGGGCGCGGGCTGGTGGAAGGGCTCTCCCGCCATCCATCACCCGCTCACCAGCACCGGATGTCATCCTGACGCTCCCGCATCCCCAGAGAGCTGGGAAATGAACCCGATCGGGGAGGGCTCGTGCCGGCCCCTGGACCTCACGGGACTCGTGCTGCTGGGGAGATACCCGCCCCAGAGCCCCTTTCCCCGCAGAGTTCAGGCCTCCCCACGTCCCTGTTTATGCTCAGGAGACGGGATAAAAGACGTAACAAGCTCCTCACAGGGTGAGTTTCCCGGGTCACATTCCCCAGCTGACCTCCGGCGTTTGCCAAAACTCACGTCATTGCGTTTAAATTCTTTCCTGAATCAGGCACAAAGATAAGGCTTGGAAACGTCCTGACTTTTGAAAACGTCACTCTGAGCAACCTGGAGGCTGTTGTTGGTTGAACCTGGACAGAGACGTGCCCGATGTCTCTGTTTTAGGAGGATGGTTCTGGCTTCTGTGTGGAGAACAGACTGGAAGGGGCAAGATCAGAGACAGGAGAGAGGAGCAATAGCCCCGAGAGGAGCGGGTGCTTGTCCCACCGCAGCCGGGGAGCCGTGGGGGTGGGTGAGCCCCCAGGCTGCGTGGCCAGCACCTGCCAGCGGGTCCTTTGAGCTGGAAAGAACGAACAGTCAGAGATGACCCCGGCCATGGGGCAGACGGCCCTTGTAGGAAGAAGAGCGGGTTTGGGGACAAAAGCAGAAATGGGTTCGTGTGGGCTCGAGACACCGGCGACCGGGCTTGGGCAGCGTTGGGCCACTTCAGGGCTCTGTCATCGAGCACAGCGAACTCTGGATGCCTCCCAGAGAGGAGCCCAGGTTTTTACATCCCATACGTCCCTCTCCTGTTGGGGCCGTGCATTCAATTATAGAACGAGATTGTCCTTAAAAAAAAAAATTCCTTATGGTGTTTAAATGAGGAAGAAAATGACGACGGAAACTCAGTTTGCGTCAAAGAAAGTCGTTTAACAGGTTTCTTTAACACCTGCTGGTGTCGCCCTTTAAGCCACATGTCAGAGGATCCTCATATTTAAAACACCGAACGCAGGAATTTGTAATGGGAACATTAAGAGAGCTTAGTTCAGCAAATGGGATTAAGGTGATACCTTCCTTTTCACAAGTTAATTGAGTTTAAATGAAGGCAATTTGGCTGAAGTGAAAAAATCAAATAAATGGGTGGGAGGAGGAGGGGGAGGGGGTGGGTGTAACCCAAGACAAATGGATGCCTCAGGAGTAGGGACACTTTGGAAAATTAGCTAGACGTAGGGAAATTGGCTCCGTGTCCCCATATTTAATTAGGTAATAGGTCCTTTACTGGCAGGGACACTGCCGCACAGACATTTTGTCTCCGTGGGGACCTGTGCGCAGTGCGATGGAACATGTCCCCTACGGGGGCTCCTAAGTGAGCGTCGTCGGGGACCTGGGGGAGCCCGTGCGAACCTGTGTGCAGACGCATATATGCCCGTATGTTCTAAATACTTAAAACCCATCTCGACCTTAGTTATCGTTAAAGCCACAAACGCTTTAAGGAATCCGGTTCTTACTACTTAAGTACATTAACCTAAGAAAAAGCCAAAGTGAGAGGCAACAACCATTTATTTGAGATGATAAAGCACAGCTGTTCGGGAAGCACCGATTCAGGCAGAAGCCCAGATAGTGTTTCCGTTAAGAGACAAAGGCAACGGGTGTTGCTGAGGAAGGCGAGGGGAGCAGTTACACCCCTAGAAGGAAGGTGGTGTTGCGGGTGCAGATACGGTGACTTAGTATCACTAACTCGAAACAGTGTTTTCAGTGTTTAGCCCCGTAGTCAGCAGTTTGGTAGCTACAGTATCTTTCTTGTATCTTTGCAAGCAGTTCTCTGGGACACAGTGTTGCTCTAGGCCTGCTTGTGACCCGAGGACCCGTATTTACAAAATGAGACTTGAAGCAATGCTGGCCGAGCTCCGATGGGCGGCGGCCGTGAGGGCTGTTGGCGCCCCCTCGTTGGCCAGACGACAGCTCTTGTCAGTGACTCTTACTGCATTTGTCCTTTGGGGTCTTATCTCACGGGTCTAAAAATGTGTGTGAGGTTTGTCCATGGTGTGGCCTGCGTCACACCCTCCTTCCTGTTTAAGGCTGGATCACGTCCCGCTGCGTGGACGGACCGCGCTGTGCGTATGCTTCACCTGTTACTGTCCTCATCTGTCCGGACTCAGGGAGGGTAAGTCACTTGCCGAAGGTCAGAAGCCTATCGGTCTGCGAACGCTAACTCCAGGGTCTGGTTTGCACGTTTCTGTCAACTTCCTGGCGACAGGCCCTCCTGATGCTGGTCAAACCTCAAGCCGGTCAACACAGACTCAGGTAGAAGCAGCCGGCGGGGGTGCGGATGGTCCTCAGCTCACTCCCCTTCGTTTCTCTGGAATTAAGAGAACGGGTTCCTTCTGGGAACATCCATCACCGTTTCCCTTCTTGAAAGCAGCCAGACTCATTCATTGGAATTACTGCTATTGATTGGCTGCGGCTCAAGGGCTGCTCGTCTCCCGTGAAGGGCGGCACGTGACCCCAAGCGAGCCAGGCTGTGCGGGGGGGGGGTCCCCCCCAGAAGACTCAGGAGAGGCCCAGCCGGCTTGCCTGCTGCCTGCAGCGCGTTTTCAGCCAGGAGGCCTGGTGTTCTTTCCAGAGATGAGGGTGAATGTCTAACCCAGTGGCTCCTGAGGGGCCCCAAACCAACACCATCGGCGCCACCTGGGAACTTACTAGAAGTGAAACGCTGGTGGAGCCACCCAGACCCAGTCCTCCAGGAGGTCCAGGGGTGGGGCCAGTCGTGTGTTTGACAAGCCCGCCAGGTGGTGGGTCCACCTGCACCTGAGAACCAGATAGGGGCTGATGGCTTATTACATCGCCTTCGACATCCTGGGTTTATCCATTAACCGAGGTCCTTGGTTTTCTGCAGGACATAGTTTTGTTCTCACCTATAAATAAATTTTTCCCCAGAAACAAAATAAATAAAGTGGAGACTCTGCACAGGTCTTTAAATGAAAATCAATAGTGGGTCCTGGGCCCGTGCCCCACGGAGCCGGGGTCTGCTAGCTTCTGTCGGTGCCTTTGTTCTGTGAGTGAAAACCCCGCGTGTTGAGCGGATAAACGTCCGAGCTCCTGTTTCCTGCCGCCTCAGGGTCGCGAGGCCGGAGTAAGACTCCTTAGAGCTCGCTCCCCGCTCCTGCCCTGCGCTTGCAGCTTAGAGCCCGGGGGTTGTGGGTGGTGATTCCCCAGCAGTCAGTGCTCCACAGAGTCCTGCAGAAACGGGGCGGCCGCCAGCCCCACCCCGCGGTCCCCGCATCGGCGGTGGGGCGCGGGTGTCATTACGGACACAGTGCCCTCGCCTTGGACGGTGCGAGGTGCCGACGGGCGGAGTGAAAGCTGGACTCACGCCAGGAGCGTCGGGCAGCAGCCTCGGGATCTTCGGGAGTCGTGGCGGGAGAGCCTGCGCGAGGCCCACGAGGGCTCGCGGACCCAGGGAGGCACCCCGAGTGCGCAGCCCATCGGTTGTGCCCCCTCCCTGCCTTTGTTCCTTAAGTGGGACGTTGGAGAGGGAGCCCTGTCAAGGTGGCGTTGGATTTGTGTCTGTACTGTGTATTTTTTGTTAACCTTCACCTGAGGATGTCCTTCCAGTGATTTTTAGAGAGAGTGGAGGCAGGGAGGGCGGGGGGGAGAGAGAAACATTCTTTGGTTGCCTCCCGCGCCCGCCCGACTGGCACCAGGTATCAAGCCTGCAGCCCAGGAATTGAACCCGAGACCCTTTGGTGCAGGAGCCAGCACGGGCCAGGGCCTGACCGCTCGTCTTAAATACCTGCTGTTCGGAACATGCTGGAGCCGCTTCACGTTTTCCGTCCCGACGGGACCGCACCGGAGGATCATGTCCCTGGTGCCGTAGAGTGAGCTGTGGCCACGGGACGTGCCCTGGCCACACTGGTGCCTGTCACTTCCACGCAACGCACGTGGCGCGTGTCCTGCTCTGTCGTCTTGGGCCGGAAGTTCCGAAGCCCCGGGTGATGGCACCGTCGCGATACCGGTTCCGTTGCCCCAGTCCCTGCCCGTCGCACAGACCCCAAGTGCCAGCGCAGACGAGCCTGTCATTTGAGGCAGGAGGAGTCGGCTGTTTGTCGCTTTAGCGCAAGACAGGCTGTCCCCACGATTAACCCTGTCGCTGTTACTGATCAGTGCATTTCTGAGTGTCCCGCTCTGCTTTAGGCCAAGTAGTTATTCTTTAAAAGGCTTATATATACGCGCACACACACCCACTTTTCCTGAAGTGGTGCTGAATGTAATTTTCAAAAGTCTCAACCCAGAATTTAAAAAATCACATTCAGAGGCTCATGGACATGGGGAAAGCTAAATTCAAATGATAGACACGTTTTTTTGCAGAGAAGTATGGCAGAGCGATCAATAAGAGACTGTCAGACACAAAAATAGAAAGCACTGGGGTAGAATCTTGAAAAGGGGGTAAAACATATGCAAGCTAAAAGCAAAAAAACAAAAATTAAAAAAACTCTAGCCTGGAGAAGTGGAGGTCGTCTGTGCGCTTTGAAGACGCGTGGCGGAGGGTAGCAGCCCCGCCATGGTATTTAGATTCCCGCGACCACTTTTAGAAGAATGATATAACAGTTTAATTTTAAAATGTCAATAGTTACAGTATGCGGAAAACTTCAACCTTTGCAGCCGGGGAGGGAGGTTTTAAATGTCAGCTTTAAAATGCACCCGGGGATGCATAGTTCTGTAAAAATCATCCCGGATCGTCGCCAGCCGGCGAAATTCTCCGCGGTGATGGGCGCATCCGCCCCGCCGTGCCGCCTGAGGGGCGCCCTGTGTGCCCGCGGCGGCTGCGTCCTGGAAACGGCCGGGCCGAGGAGCCGGCCCGTGTCACTGTGTCTCATCTGTTACGTCGAAGCCGGTTCCCGCCACCGGGGCCTTTTCAGGGCATCTACAGGCAAGCAGGCTGCTGGCCCGTTAGGTGGAAGACAAAGTCCAGATACAGTTGCAAACTTGTTTCTTTTCAGGGCTTACCGGGCGGGCGGCTGCCACAGTGGCGTCTGGGCTTTCCCGCGGCGGGAGCCTCCCCAGGCCCCGGGAGCGCCGGGGACGACGGAGCCGAGCCGAGGCCTTGTCAGGGTCGTGTTAGGGTCCCGGCCGAGGGACAGTCCCGGGGGCCCCCCAGCCCGATGCTGGCCCCGGGGCCAGGCGGCAGGTGTCCGGGGGAGTGGTGGCTGAGACAGGCGGATGTGTGTGCATCTTTCCTATTTTAAACACTGCACCGCTAACCCCGGCAGGCTTGTTTCCACGAGTCTGCGGCGCGTGTGCGCACGAGGGGCAGGCGGTGGCTCCCCGTTCCTCCGGCGGCTGCGGTGTTAAGTGTGAATCCACGGCGTCCCGTCCTCGGGGATCCAGCGCTGTGCGCTCTCCGGGCGCCGTCCGTGGAACCGTACTTCCTGGCAGGCCCCAGAGCTCCCGTTGATGAGCTCCGTTGGCCCGGCGAAGCCCCACGGCAGGCGCTCCGAGAATCACCCGCTGGCTCCAAGGGCTGTGCTTACAGCTCTGGATTTACGGTTTCAGATTGATTAACCCGGCGCCAGCAGCCTCGGTATTTACTGCGGGAGCGTCTCTGGGGAGCGGCCCTCGGCTCCTGCGTCCATCGCAACTGATACGCTGTCCTCAGCGCCGGCTCCTCAGCCGGGGCCTCGTCTCCACCCGGAACGCGGGACGTGCCCGGGAAACGTGTCCGTCTCCCCCATGACGATGTCCGTGTCTCTGAGGACAGCTTCCTGGGGTCCTGCTCTAAACGCAGAGAATTTCGTGCCGCGAGTCCCAGCGCCACGTGGCCGCGGTGGCATCGTTCCCAGAAACACCCCCTTCCCCGGGGCACGGAAGCAGCTGCCGCTTCCCCGAGAACTTCAGACGGATTCGCTGGGGGAGATCCCCTGAGTGCGAGTGATGCGGGTGTATAGCCTGAGGACCCCCGAGCCCTTTCTGTGTCGGAACCGGCCCGGCACTGACCCCCATAAGGCGGCCAGGTCCGGGGGCCGGCCTGCGTGTTTAAAACGCAGGTGACTCGGTGGCACCCAGCCGCAGGCAGGGACGGCTCCTGGATTCATCCTGATGTGCGGGGGCCATGCTCGGTGGACTGAACTTTTCCCACCACGTGCCAGTCGCCTCTGGTTGGCGTGAGTTCCCGTGAGGGGGGAGTGGGACCCGTTCACCGCGGGCCAGACGCCACCGGCCTGTCCGTGCAGCTCCCAGCTGTCCCCGGTGCCCCGGACGGCGTTCGGGTCGTTGGCGTGAGCAGGGACCCCCCACGACACAGCGTTTCCTCTCTGGGCACGAGGCTCGGTGCTCGCCTGGCGCAGACGCCCACTTCCCTCAGCCCCCGGCCCCGAGGAGCGGTCCCTCGTCTCCTCGCAGAGCAGGCAGATCAGTGTGCGTGCGTCGGGGTCCCCAAGGCCACCCTGGGCTTGGTGACGTGCTGGGGAGACTGATGGGCCGGCGGCGTTGAGTCAGGCAGAGCGCGGCTGAGATTTATTACAGCGAGAGGTCACGGGGAGCTCCTGGGGGACGCGCGCAGGCGTCCGCAGGAAACCCGCCTTCCCACGTGAGCCACTCCGTGGGGAGTCACCCGGACACGTGTCCCTCCGGCAAGGAGCGGGGAGGTGCCCCGAGCCTGGGAGCCCGGTGTCCGCGGGGGCTGGGTGCCCGGGCCCCCTGCCTGGTGCTCCCCATCGCTCTAGACCTCCGGGAAGGACGGGCGTCCAGCGCCAGCCAGTGTGGCAGACACGCAGGGCACCCCCTGTGCGCTCTCCTCGCCAGGCAGCAGCCGGGACCCTCCTCACAGGCACTCGGGACGTTGCTCAGGAAACAGCGCACAGGTGCCGAGTCCGTGGGAGCCGGGCGGGCGGACGCTCCGCGGGTATTGTTACTGATCGTACTCCACGCGTTCACTCATCTCCCTTTTCTGTTTAGTCCTAATGATCCAGGGCCTCCCAGGCATTCATTCGTTACAGAGCTAGAGCCATCGCCAGCACACTCGTTTCTCTGTTTCTGCGTCCCCGGCGCTCGCTCAGGGCAGCCGCTCGCGGCTCCTCCCTTAGGGGTTCTTAGGGGTTCGGCTAAGTGGGGGGCAGAGCACAGGTGCACCGCAGGCGGCCCCGCCTGTGAGACTGACTTTTGTTAAACAGGAGCTCACACCCGCCAGGCGCCAGTGTGTCCCCAGAACCGGCGGCCACCCCGGGGTGCCCGGGGCTGCCTCAGCCGCGCCTCCTGTCTCCCTCCCCAGGGCGAAGGCGCAGAAGGGCGTTTACATCTCCGCCGTCAGAGCCAGCAGCCCGTCCGCGTGGGACGTCCGGGCGAGCGACCGCGCGGGCAGGTACTCGCCGGCTGTCATCGCCTGTCACAGGAGACCCGCCGGCTCCGCCCCCAGGTGAGTCCCCGCCCCAGGGCGCAGACCCCCCAAAGCGGCCTCACTCCCAGGTCTGCCCTTGGGGTGTCGGCTGCAGTGAGTGCCCCCGGGCAGGACGGGCCCTGACCTCTGAGGACCCCCACGACCCGCGCAGGCAGGGGCGAGGCCGGGCCCTCCCGCAGGCGGCGGTATCTCCGTGTTCGTGGTCCCCTTCGTTTGCTGAGTCAGTGTTTCTGAAAATCCCGCTTGTGAACACGGTCGGTGTGGAATTAGGAAAAGGTGGGGCCCGGGAGGTGGGGAGGAGTCGAGCGCGGCGCCCAGATGGGTGGTCGTTCAGCGGGCCCCGGGTGCCGGTCCTCGCAGCCGCTGGGTGGAGCCCTGGGCGCGGTGGGCTCCTGTCGGCCGCGGACCAGATTGAAGCCGAAAGGCCTGGCCTCTGGTTCAGGCAGAAGTGACGTGTGAGGGAACATTGCCGAGCGTCTGGAACGCGCGGCATTGCTTTCGGAAGCAGAGTTTTAACAACGGCCGCGTGTGGTGCTTCACCGAGCCCAGGTGACCGAGCAGGGGTGAGAGCAGAGCCCCCGAGAAGCTTTGATACTGAGGTGCCGATGGGATTGGACGTCCTGTCCGGCGGCCAGAGCCCGCGTTTACGACGGCAGGACCGGAGACGGGGGGCGGGGGTCAGGAGAGGGGACCCCTGCCTGGGGCTCGCGGTGTCTTTTGGTGGCGGGAAAGCTGTCAGTGTCCGAATCCCGGACCTTGTGGGTTCTGGTGGGTGAACCGTTGCCGTCTGACGGGTGAGCCCGTCACGGAGAGGAGGGCCCGAGCGTAAGGTTCGGGGACCCAATACTGCCTGCGTGCAAGCCGCCACCTCGCCGCCCACCCGGCCTGACGAGAGGTGAAGTGCGCGTCTGTAACCTCGGCACAGCGGCATGGGCTCCGCGGGATTCCCTTGGAAATCAAACGGGACCCCGCCTGGGGACGGACTCGTAGAGACGACCAGGAGCGGCATTTGGGGAGATCCAGCTGCGCGTTGTTTTCAGGTGATTAAAGTGACTCCCCGCATCGGATGCGCAGCCCCCACGGCCCGCGTGCCCTGATCGGGAGAGACACCGCGTTTCCCGAGTCCGGCGAATACCGCCCGGCGCGCGGAGAATCGCATTAGCCGCTTGCGGGCCGTGTCTGTCGGGAGAGTGGAGTTTTCTCATCGCGTTTAGACGCATAACCTGTCAGAAGCATTTGCATTCAAGTGTGTTTTAATAACTTCCGCATTAGGGGCCCGACAGGCCCAGGCACTGTTTCCAGTACATTTCTCTTCATCAGAATCGCAAAAAAAATAGAAGCGAGTAATAAAATGTTTTTCTGGGAACGAGGGTTGCTCAGAACACTCGTGCCTGCGGGGGGGACGGTGAACAGATTGCTCCCCGCGGGGCCCTATTTGGCTGATGTCACACACCTGCCTCCCCGTGGCCCTGAGGGGGCAGGTCTGGGGACATCTCCTCCGGCGACACTCAGCCACGGGTGTGGAGGGCGCGTGCGGGGGTCCGTGGCTGCGTTTTTAAGTAGCTGGCAGATGAAGGTAACTGAAATGTCACCGAGAGGTGGACTGATCTTGAAAGATGGTGCATCGCTTAATACAGTCTTAGGTGGCAGTGACCTGAAGCCCGACACCCGAGACCCAGCCTCGGGGGGGTGCAGGGTCTGTGCTGACGTCATGGGGGACCAGGCAGAGCACCCTCCCGGGGAGCCCGGCGCTGTCCCCGCTCACTTGTACGGCTTCCCTTAGAAACCGGAGAGGGAGCCAGGAGGCCGCGATAACTCAGGCACATGGCAGCACAGTTAAGGGGAATTATGAGCCCAATTCCGTATGAAATTACACCTCAGGCCGCCTCATTTACCAGTTCCTGACACCCCTCCAGTCCCATAACAAGTCAGCACCGGGGAGCGTGAGCTTTGCCTTAATTTACCCTGGTGTTGCTTTACTTTTATTACCTCCATATATTTGGTATTTAATGCCTCCCATTCCCAAGCAGATTACCAGATTTAGAGTTAAATTATTTAACACCCACTCTCCGTGGGCAACGCGGTGAGTTACTGCCACATGGCTTTACTTTGCAGAGACTCCTTGATGCTAAAGCGCCGGCTTTCTCTGCTGCGGCTACGCAAGTAGCCAGTGCGGCATAAACAATACCCAGCGGCCGCACGACTGCACTGGGTCCTTGCGGGGGCCCTCGGGTGCCGCCGGAGCTCATGCCCGTGGTGTGGACCGTGGCCGGTGCCTATGATGTCGCTGAGTCTCAGGGAAAGATGAGACCTGTCATTCATCGCAGTTATAAAAAACGTCTGCAGGGAAGCAGCCAGTAGGACACACACATTCCACTTAGAAACCACGGCTGCTGTTGTCACATGAATTTCTGAAGTTGCAACTTTAGTGACTGTGTGTGCGTGTGCATGTGTGCATGCATGTGTATGTGCGTGTGCGCATGTGTGCACAAGTGCACACATACACACATGCATGTGACTATGTGTGTGCATGTGTGTGCACGCATATGTGCATAGCCCTAGTGTCTTTCTCTGCAAACATGGAAAGCACCAGTAGAAGTCCCACAGGGAAAATATGTCTCTGTATCTATGTATCTGTTTTATAGCTTCATCTCTGTGACTGTCTCCACATCCACATCAGGTCTGTACTCACAGTTACATAGGTAAGTGTGAAGTTTTTATTTGCTAAGAATCATTAGCATTTGTCATATGTTTGGATAGATGTTCACTGTGAAAAAAAGGAGCCTAGGTTTCGGCACCTAGCCGCCTTCGGTGTCTTGGAGGGTTAGCGTGGTCCCCGAGACGGTCAGCTTTCCAGGCGCTCGCCGTCCCGGCCTCCAGGCCTGGGACCTGCCTCCGTCCCCCTGACGGCTCTGCAGCGAGGGCTCCCAGGCGCCCTGAAGCCTGCGGCCCTCCCTCATGCGCTGAGCTGTGTGGGATCATCTGTTGCTGGAGGCCTGGGGAGCTGTTTAGAAAGATAATAGTATTTCATGGAACATTAAAAAAAGAAACAGGAAAGAATGACAGGATCCACCCCGAGAAGCTTTATTTACAGTCTGACTGTGAAAAGCACCAACCGCGTCTCTTCGGTTCTAAATGCTCGGCTCCGGCGATTGTTCTTTTTGACAGGACGACTCGTGCTATTTTTAGGTGCACACATTGCGGCTGTTCCCTCGCTTCTCGAAGTGCCCATCTCCTGGCAGCCCTTGGCTTCCACGCCGTGGCCAGTTAGTCCACGAAGTTTCCGTGGTGGCGTCTTGGTCTTCTAACCTGCTGGTTACTTTTGTCCCCGGCTAGCCTGGGGCAGCTTCCCTTCCTACGACTCATATTCGCACTTAGATGTGGCTGGAAAATTAGCAGTAAGGGCCTGCGACCCCGTGTTCCTACCTAGAGTGTTTCCTTTTTTCAAATCCTTACCCGAGGATAGTTTTTCCATTACTCCTCGGGGTAGGGGAGGGGAGGAGAGAGGGCCAGAGACTGAAGGAAATAGGACGGCGTTTACTTGCAGGGAGGTGCCGGGTGATGTTTATTTTCTCCTGAATTCAAACCATAAGCTACTCTGAGAACCCGCCACATGCCAGGCACTGCACTGGACGCGAGTTCAGTGATAAAACACACCAAGCCCCGGCCAGTCTGGCTCTGTGGTTAGAGTGTCAGTCCACAGGCTGAAGGGTCCCGGGTTCAATCCTGGCCAAGGGCTCAATTGGTTGCAGGCTCAATCCCCAGCCCCGTCGGGGTGGGTGCAGGAGGCAACCAGTCGATGTGTCTCTCTCACATCGATCTGTCTCTGTCTCTGTCTCTCTCTGTGTCTTTCTCTGTCTCTCCCTCCCTCCCTCCCTTCCACTCTCTCTGAAAAGCAATGGAAAAAATATCCTCGGGTGAAGATTAACAAAGCAAAACCCACACCAAATGTCTTAGAGCCTCAGTCTCTTTGCCAGCCGTTACAATAATCATACATTAGTTTTGTTAATTCTAAGAAATACCCCAGCGTTTACATTGTTTCAATGTTGCTACCAACCTGCCCCAGAGAGCGGAAGGTGCCTCCTCCGCGGGGGGCCAGCGGCCTGGAGGGAGCTGTCAGAGGTGCTGAAGCTTCTTCTCTCCCGGGCAAAGACTCTGAAAAGCCGGCATCCGCTTCCCTTAGCCGTTGGATACATTGTACGCGTTCGTGTTTACACCAGAGAACACAGGGATACATTCTCTCTGGATTGATGTAGCAGAACTATGTGAAATGCTTATGCCATGTAATACGCATTGATTACCTGTTAGCAAGATAGATTAGGATTTCCTTTTTGTCTTCTGTAGTAATCTTAAAATATATATTAAAAGCATATAAAACCAAGGAAATAAACATTTTCTGACTCAGTTGATAGTATTGGAAGGTGGATTTTCTTTTTGGAACATAAATGTCATCCCGGAATGCCCAGCACGACTCCCTGTGTTCCTCATCCCTACACGCGGCTCAGAGAAAACGCCTCCACGCTGATCTCAGACTGACCTCGCCACAGGCTCCTAGCTAAGAAATTGCTGCAGAGGCCTGGGCAGCATTTACGAGGAGATGGGGATTGGATTTCGCATGCAGAAGTGAACGTGTGGGGGGAGAAAGATTTCATCCAGTATTTACGGCAAGTGCTACTTCAGCGTCGGGCATGAAATGGCTCCCGCCCTGGAAGGTGGTCCGAGCCCTTCGCCCTGGTCGGCAGCGGCGGTCGGGGGATTAGCTGGAGCAGCTGGCCAGGCGTCCCCATACCTGATGGCGCAGTGATGCCTGTGACTTCCGAGGCCAGGTCACAGGTGACCTCACCACCTCTGCTCTGTTCTTTCCTGAAACACTCGCTTGACTTCGGGGGGATGCAGCCGCCATCAGCAGCCTGGGGCAGAGCAGACAAGCGGGAAAGAAACCCACCCCAGGCTCCTCCGCTCTGCTCTCAGGCAGGGGACCCGCCGCGAGGCCAGCTGGGAGCTGAGGGCCACGGGACCCTGGTGGAGTCAGCGGTGTGGACGGCGGAGTCGGCCCTGGGCCGAGGAGGCGGGAATGAGTCTCAGACAGGAACATAGTGATCAGCACCGTGGTTTCCAGTGGTCTCCCACGTGCCGGACGTGGCCAGTGGTGTCGTTCCGTCTTAGAAAGCCACCGAGACCCTCGGGGTGTCTTCCCTCTCCTCCTGTCATTCATTACTTTTCTCCCACCATGAGCAGAAATTGAGAAATATAATCACATTATTACTACCAAGATCCAGCGTTTCCTTTCTCCTGCCTGGATCTTTCTTGCAGCGCGTTGCCTGTGACCGTCTTGGGGACATTTCCAGAACCCTCCCCCCCCCCGTTACTCACGCCTGAGCCGGTCCCTCCTCACGATCTGCTGCTGCCCCGGCTCCTCCCACAGCGGGGTCTAGACTGAGTCAGCCCAGCTGCTTTCTCCGCCGCAGGCCGCCTCCCGTCACAGTGACATTTCCTTCACTGTTTGCGAAAACCGGTCCCGAACGTCTCCCCTGATTGTAGGATTCTCTGCTAAACGGCTCAGCAATTTTCCCTGAGAGCAGCTATGCCTTAAAACTCGCCCTGCCACCCCCTTACGTGTGCTGCTCACTGCAGCGGCTCCCATCCATTCTCAGGCAGCTTAGCGTGTTTTTTAAAAATTTTTCAGATATTTGGTAAATTCTTTCAAGAAAACACGAATTGTGTGAACATACTGTGCTCACGGATGGGTACGGCAGTGGATGAAGGAGCTGAATCCATCCAGGAACGGAGCCTCCAGACAAGTCTCTTACAGAACAACGCGTTTGCTGACAGGGTCACGACCGGATGTCCCCGCGGTGCGTTCCGGTGACAGCCCCCGTGTCTTCACACACACGCTCCTGTCTCGATGTCTTCGCTCTGGAGTGAAAAGCTCGCTCATGTGTCCTTAAAATAAAACTTAATTGTGTTTCCGTGAGTTCCTGAGCAGGAAGTGTGTCCCCGAGGACGCATTTCATAACCAGCCGGTCTCCAAGTTCTGAATTTGTCGCCCAAACTGTCCTTAATTGGCTTGAAACTGGCACTTGCTGATTATTTCTTAACTAAATTTTAACTCAAGAAAGAAAGAAACAAAGTAAAAAGTAACTCGGAGCTCAACCCAGGAAGTTGTTCAACTTGGTATCTTTTAGACGTTACAAAGTGTTCATTAAGTAACACTGTCCTGTTTTCATTTTTAACCAACAGACCCAGCCTGACACTGGTCCAGGATGAAATGCCACAGGGGGCAGGAAACATGAGTGAGCAACAGGGAGGAGGGGGGTATTGCGGCAAACTGAGCCACAGCCTGACAGCCCCTGAAGCTCGGATCCTGTTGGCTGTGGCTCTGCGGGGCCGTGGGTCTGGGGTGGCAGCCTTATTTCCTGAGAAGAAAGAAATTCTGATGTTCAGGTGGAGTTTTCAAATATTGACAGTGTTGTTGAGCCCAAACAGAGCACATCTGTGGGTCATGACTTTGCAAATAACTTCCATGCTCAGTGGCCCAGTTTCAAATGGGGACCCTGATACCACCTTCTTCATTGGCTGTAGTGAGGCGTCAAAGAGGGGGCAGGGTGGTCACCGCAGGCCCACCGCACATCTGTGGGCCCCGGGACGAGCCGGTAGACAGAGGCCCAGATGCCGCTTGGTTTGGATTCTCCCAGGAGCGGGCGCTGAGACAGGCATTTGAGCGTGAATAGATTTTTGTGGACCTGAAGGGAAACACTAGGAACGGAGACGGGACATGAGACAAGGAAGGGAAGGCCTTTCTGGGGGGGCTCCTGGGAGCCTCATTCCTCTGCATTTCCTGCCCGCGGCTCTGACAGCTACACCAGCAGGAACCAGGGCCCAGAGACGCCGAGACGCAGGTTTCAGCAGCTGGAAGTCGGGCCGAGCGAGCCAGCGAGGTGGAGCTCAGGGACCGTCTGCTACACGCAGCATATGTCTCCAGACACAGAAGTTATCCATCAAGCTAACTAACTGATAAATAAAGGATGTTCTCTCCTCCCGCCGTGACAAACGTGCCTTCTAACCCCCAGGGACTGGCACTCAGGGTTCATGGACTCGAGTCCTCGGATCCCTCCGTAGGACCTGCGCCCCTGGGAGAGCTGCCGAGTCCGCCCGCCCCGTGGAACCTGCCCGGCCGCGGGCCCACGTGATTGGAGAGCCCCCCCCCGCCCTCTGCAGACAGCTGCCCCCGGCACCCCGAGGGCCCAGCAGTGAGCATGCTGGCCATGCGGGGCCCCTCAGAAGGACGGGCTCCCCATGGAGGTGGGTTTGGTCCACTTAGGCAGCAGGTTTTAGGGTCCCCGTGTGGCTGACATGGACAGAGCCTGACCCCACAGCCCAGTGCCTTCACTGTAGAGCTGGAAGCTGACCTCACCCTCACAGCTTCCAGATGCAAACACCCGAGACTTTCAAGGGGGGGTTCTCTGGTTTGTGGGGTCCATTCAGCTCATTGGTGGGATAGGCTGGTGATGTTGGGGAGTCAGTGCTGCCGAGAGCTGCCCCCAGCTTGTCTCCCCCCCCCCAGTCTGGACATCTGGCGTGTTCTGTTCCCTCTCTTGGACTGAGCCCCATCCTTCTAACTTTCACACGCCCCTGCAGCAGGTCCTGGGTTCCCTCCACACCAAACGCTTGTACCCACATGCTTATCTCATGATCTTAGCGCACCTGGGTCCCCAGAGTACTCACCCCCTGGAAGGGGGAGAAGACAGGGCAGGGACCTCTAACCCGCGGGAGAAATAACTGTCGTTTATAAGCCACCAGGTCAGCGTTACTTTGTTACAAGCTAAGATACAAAGTTGCAAGGGAACAAGTTAGAGCTTTTGAGAAAAGCAACAAGAAGTCATCTGTCTGACCACCCAGGTCGAACACCCCGCCTGTCGAGTCCCCGGAGAGCTGGATGCCTGCTCCTCAAACATGCTGCAGTCTTGGCAACCTTTCCAGCTCGTGGGGTGATATTTTATAGCAAACAAAATTGTCGAGCAAAAATGTTAATCAGGGAGGAGGCATTTAATGACCGTGACACGTGCCCAGCACCGTAGAAGACAGTAAACTTCCTGCCCCCGGAGACGGGTTGATCCAGGGGACGTGTTCCGGGCAGTCGAGACAGCAAGTGACGTGCTCGCGACAGGCTTTTAAGAAGAAAGACCTGAGTCAAGATAGGTTCAGAGCAAGGTCAGGATGTTACAGGGAGTGCAGGCGGGTTCACACTGAGTTAAGCATCACTGGGAAGGGCGGGTGTTTTGACCCTGGATCATCTACGGGAGGAATTGTGAGAATGAAACGCAATAGCCCTGCGGAAATATCCCACCGGGGCTGTGAAATGGGACCTAATCCCCCCCAGGCCTGGGCGTGGGGACGTGCGGTGGCCCTGGGGACAGCCACGAGCTGTCACACAGGAGGGCTCCGTCCTCTTTACCTAACGTTCCTGGTGAGCTCAGCGTCTAGATTAAACGACATTTTGACCAGTGTTCACATGACTTCAATAAAGTGCAGTTAAATTACAACTGTAATTGAATTATGTTCTCGCCGGCCGCAGCCGCCCTCTGCTTTCCCTGGACCAAAGGGGCAAAGGCAGCCTGCTGGTGGGCGTCAGCCAGAGGGCGGGCACCTGTGTTGGCAAATGCCCATTTCTTACGTGAGAAGCTATTGTCACATGACTGGATCTCCTTATGGGCAAGTCCCACAGGATGTGCAACCCCCTTAACGGATGCAGCTTTTACAGACAGACAGACAGACAGACAGGCCTGAGCTCCACCCTCGGCTTCACAGCTCTGTGCCTTTGGGCAGGTCCTCTGCTCTGTGAGCGGTAACATCTTCCCCTGAGAAAAAAGGGCAACTCCCTAGACACTCAACACACAGAGTCCATCGCCAGGCGGGTGAATAAATTAGGAATCGCGCGGAACCCTGGTCCTGTGCCTGACGCAGAGGCAGGAGCCCTCCCCAGATGCTGGCTCGTGTCACTGCCACCCGGGGACCCCAGGGTGCCTGCTGCGTGAACTCCAACTCCAGACGTGCCGTAGGCACCCCATTGCCTGAAGCAATGCGCGGGAACCGCTCAGCCACCCCGCGGAGCAGCCTCCGCCAGCCGCGCCCCTACCCACAGGATCTGCTTTAACAACCCAAATGCGTTCATCTCGTGGCCGACCCACAACAACAAAGTGCTTTTATAGCCAAAACTACAAATTCAGGCCCCAGATCAATACCCCCGTTTACAAGCTGTCTCTACAGAGACCTCAGGATGCTCGGGTGCCTGATTGCCCGGGAATAAAGATTGATCCGGACGGCACCTCCCTGTCCGTAGATTCGAGGTGCGTCCGCGGCCCAGGCAGACTCGGAAAGGCTCAGAGGGGAGCAGGACCCCAGGGGGAAGACAGAGGCAAGTGGGCAGTTCAGACGCTGGCTTTGCCTCCAGCCGGGACCCGGGGCTTCTAACCAGCATGTCGGACAATGTTTTCTCTGGTTCCACCCTGGAGACATGGTGCCTGTGGTTTGGATCTTCAGCGGAGACGACAAATGACAAAGTCGAAGCGGCGCAGACACAGCCGAGGTGCGTCCATTCGTTCTTCCAAAAACCTGTCTGCCCCGGGCCTGGGCTGGCCCCAGCGGGAGCCAGTGGGTTTGGGTCTTTGCCCCCAAGGTTGGTGGTGAACCTCGGACGCACCTGGGCCGTTCCTCTTGGCTCTGTAAGAGCGGGTGCTGTGCTCCGGTGTCCTCCCCGCGCTCGGTGCCGGCGGGGCCCTGCGCCTTGACAGGTAGGCGACCAGCGGCGTGGAGTCACCGTCCTGCTCCCGTCCGGCTGTTTAATGTCCTCAGGCTTTAACACTCGTCGGAATCACCCGGGGGGCCTACCACCCGGTTGGCTGGGCCACCTCCGGGAGTTTTATTTCAGTGGCTCTGGAAAGTGCCCATTTCTGACAGGCTCCCAGGCGATGCTGGGACTCACCTGGAGGATCCTGTCGCCCACAGTCCCTCCCCTTCGGTATTTTAAGCGTCTTTAAAGCAAGAATGTCTCTCATGCATAGAAACCAACGAAGCCCGGCAGCGAGCGCGCCCTCCCCACGGCTGTGCCGACCGTGTCCTGCGTCTTGGGGGCCCCGCTCTGTGCTCCCCCCTTAGCTCTCAAGGTCCCATGTTTGTGGGCCCGTTTTCTTCATCGAGTCGGGGAGGAGAGGCATCGTTTATCGTTGATTTAACGCGTTAGGCGACGTGCAGGTGTCGAGTGCCAGGGAGGCTCGCTCAGTGGCCTGCCCCGCCTGCCGGCTCCGCGCGTGGAACGCCGCGTGGGAACAGGCTCCACCCGGGAAGCTGAGCGTCCGGAAACCATGATACTAGGGCGTGTCCCGAGTCAGTGAAAAATAAATTAAAAAAAATAAGTTTAAAAAAAAGAAAGTGAAACATCTGTTTCCATCTGGAAGGAGCCAGATTTTAAAGGCGTGACACGGAAATAGATTTATGGCACCACCGGGATAAAGCAACGAAAAAGCCGCCAGCAGCCTGGGCCGGAGTAATTAGACGGCTGGGCTGCCGGGGGAGCAGTTTACACAGGATCCTGCGGGAGACGCTGCTTTATGAGGCGGAGGAGGGAGAGGCTGCCGGGGAGGCCGAGGGGACCCCAGCCCCGGGGTGGGGACGTGTACGGGTCTGCTTGCGCCTGTGATTGATGTCTCCGGGTTTCGTCGTGGGAACGGGAAAGGGTGAAAAACAAACCCCCAGCCTGCAACCGACGGACGGCCTGCTTGTCCCCCAGGGCTGCGGCGATGATGGGGGGCCCCCGCCCTGCGGCGATGATGGGGGGCCCCCGCCCTGCGGCGATGATGGGGGGCCCGCCCTCCTGTCTGCGGGAGAAGCAGCAGCCCCTGGAGCAGCAGCCGGAGGAGGCGCAGCTCCGTGGGGTGCCCAGTCATGACGGCCTCCGGAGGGGTGTCCCCTCGTCTCCCCAACGCCGTCCCCAGGCGCAGAGGGTTCCCGGGGGGCGCTGACCGGGCTGAGGAGAGTCGCCTCCATCCCCAGGCGCCGCTGAATCCTCCGTCCCGTGTGCTCGGTGCTGAGCACCCCGGGCCCTGCCGTGTCACCTGGTGACCCAGAGGAGCTCTCACCTCCCCGGTGCCCCGACGGCCGCTGCCTCCCAGGCCCCTGGCGCGCGGCCGGGCGGCCTCCTTCCGAGGACACTCGGCGCCTGCAGCCGGGCGCGGGGCCTCGGGGCCTGGCGCCGACCCGGGGTCCGGGCGTCCAGCGCCCCGTCGTCAGTGTTCCGTGCAGACCGGGTGGCACGTCCTGCCCGCCCCTCTCCCGGCTGAGCCCTTCTGGCCGCCACCTGCCTGTCCCGCCCTCGATGCCCAGGCCCGGGACGCCTCGTTTTCTTCACAAGGTGTGAGCGGTGCAGGTCCCCCCGCTGGCCGCCCAGCGTCCTTCGCCTGCTGACAGCTGCCCCCCGGGTGCCAGAGGGGACCTGCCCCCCTTTCGCTTTCTACCCCTAGTCACAGGGATGGGCGCTGAGCCAGCCCCGGCCAATCAAAACAGCCCCTCCCCTGGGCCACAGCGATTGGTCGAGGGGGTGGCCATGTGACACAAGCGTGGCCAATGAGATTCGTCCCTGGGACTTTGGCTGGAGCTCTGTTTCCCCAGGGCGGGGCGTGGAGCCGGCCTCACCTGCGCCTGGAGATGCCCCTCACCTGCCGGGCGTCAGGTGGGGCTGGAGGAAAGCAGGGCCAGGAGCGTGTCCCGGAAACCCTGGGCGGGGAGGCTGGCTCCGTGGGCTCCTCGGAGAACCTGAGGTGTTCCTGCAACCCTGGGTGTATCTGAGCAGACTTCCTGGAGGCGGTGACTTGTAGGCTGAGGGTTGAAGGGTGACCAGGAGTTTCCTACAGGAGCCACGGGGGAGGGAGGCAGGCGGCAAGCACTCCAGGCTGGGGGGTAACGTGCGCCCACGAGCGGGAGCCAGCAGAGTGCCTTTGGGGGGAAGCACGTGGTTCATGGAGGCTGGAGACGGCCCGGCGCTCCCCGCGGGCCCGAAGCACCTGCAGACCCATGTCCTCCCGGGGGGACCGTGTAACGAGAGTTGGCTGACTGAGGGGGCTGACGAACCAGCGTCACTGGCAGGAGCCGTTGCGGGTAGTGAAGGGTCCGTACCAGCCGCGACGGGGAGGAATGATGGATTGCGGCTCGGCTGAATAAATTGTTATTAGAGAGGAAAACATCTCCTCAACCAGCTGCCGATAGACCTGCCGCCCCCGACAGACCGGCTTTCCCGTGACCCAGAGTGAGGGAGCACGCGTCAGCCTTCGTCACCTGATTGGGTCGGGCGTGGGGAAAATAAAAACATTATTAGCAACGGTGACTTATTGTTATTTGTCGACCGCTTTCTCTGTGCTGGGAAATGTGCTGAGAGATTTGCTCGCACTGTCAGTCGCTGTCCGCGTGAATCCGGCGGCACAGACGCTGTGGGTCCCCCGTCTTTACACGGAGGGAAGGGGGCCGCGGGGTGTGTGCCCTCTGACCAGGTCCCTCCGGCCGCTCGGTGGACGCGCTCGTTCAGAGGCTGCAGGAGAGGAAGCCGGAGCCTGACCCCCGCAGGGCCGGCTGCGCCCAGAGCTCTTGTCCAGACGAGCCCGTCGGCTGTTTTGGGAACACAGGACGCTGGCTGCACTCGGCGCCCCTTTGCCTGTGCCCTGGGTCAGATTCCTTACACTGAGAACCAGGCGTCCGTTGGTGCGAGCGAGGTCTCTGGGGTTTGTTCCAGGCTCTGGGAATTCCTCAGCCGGTTCCCGGGTCGGAGGCACTGAGGCCACCCCTCCACTTGCCACGACCTCCCTTCTCGTAAAAACAGCAGCGATCTGTGTTGCAGGTGCCCAGCCACGTCAGGGCGCTGTCTCCTTCCACGTTTGGACGCGACGTTTCCGTTTCCCATCACGGAGGTCTGTCGGGAACGGCGTCTGGAACTGGGCCGGCACCGTGCGGGCTGACTCTCGGCCGCCCGCCCCACGCCCCTGCCTGTGGAAGACGCTGATAATTAACGGTGACACTCTCCCCCCAGCCCTGACATGGCTCCAGGCAGCCAGGACCAGTCGGCCCAATTTAGCTCTTGAGTGAAACCCATTGGCCAGCCTAACTCGAGAAGAATCAGGCTCCCTAACGAGCAGGCCACCAAAACGCTGCAGAGGGCGTTTTAAATATATATATATATATTGATTTCAGAGAGAGGAAGGGAGAGGGAGAGAGAGAAACATCAGTGATGAGAGTCATCGCTCGGCCGCCTCCTGCTCGCCCCCTGCTGGGGATCGAGGAGCCTGCACCCTGCGCCTGCGCCCGCGCCCTGCCCGAGGATCGAACCCTGACCTCCTGGACCCCAGGTTGATGCTTGACCCCTGAGTCACCCCGGCCGGCAGGGTTCGGATCTTCACAGCCCTTTTTCATGCAGAAGAAGGAGGGAAATTCTGAAACGATATTATTTCAGACCTCAACTGTCGGCCGCACCTGCCTACAGGTCTGCACGTGTGCGCGTTTTAAAAAATTAGCCAAATTTACTTTTTTTTTTAACCTGGAAATATGTCCTGTATATTGTTCAAGATCAATACCTAGAGACTGGGTCCTTTCTTTGTTAAATATCTGCACATGAACCACCAGACTCGTTTTACCGTAATTTATTCAATCAGAATTGATAGCGCCCCCCGAATGTTTTCTCGCGATGAATAATTCTGCTCACATCCTTCGACGCCGGAGATTTTATTTCCGTAGATAGATTCCCGAGTGAGATTTATGGGTCGAAGAATATGTGGATTTTTTTTATGACTGACAACCCAGATTAATTTTTGGAAAGTTGAACCAATTCATTTTTCTGACAGTAATTCCTAAAAGCTCTCGTTTACCAACCCCCTCGCCAGGCCTGGGTGCGAGCCTGTCTCTCGCTGGTCTGATGGGGGGAAACGTCACCTTTGTGGTTTTGTTGTGCATTTATTTAACTCCTGACGGAGAAAATCGTTTCTCAGGCGCTTGCCGGCCCTCCGCACCTCCCCGTCTGTGCCTGGCTGTTGGGACCCCTGCTAATGTTTATACCCAGCTCTGCGCCCTGCGGGATGTTCAGTCGCATCCCTGGTGCACCCACGAGATGTCCTGGGGCCTCTCCCCACCGGGTGTGACCATCAGAAACGCTCCCGGAGCTGCCCGCTGTCCCCTGGGCGGCAGGACCTCCCCCCACGCCAGGGTTAATGTAACTGATTCACAAAATAAATGAAACAGGATCGTTTCCATGATGCATCATAAACGTCCAAATAAAATGCCTCGTAAGATCCCAACGGCTCGATGTTGGGACGGATGGGAATTTTCTCAACCAGATAAGACTCCAAACCGAAAACCTGCCTCCGGCACCATAGGCAGTGATTAAAAACTGATACGGAAACACGGTCCTGAGATGTGTGCCAGTTAGCAGGTTAATAGTGGTGACATGTCAGCACCCACAGAGGCACTGGGGTGCAGTTACCTTGCGTGAGTTTGGTTGGAGTCACTGTTTCCATTTTATTTTATTTTTATTTTATTTTAAATATGTCTTTATTGATTTCAGAGAGAGGAAGGGAGAGAGAGAGAGAGAGACAGAAACATCAATGATGAGAATCGTTGACCGGCTGCCTCCTGCAACCCCCCGACTGGGGACCGAGCCCGCGACCCGGGCATGTGCCCCGGCCGGGAATCGAACCCCGATCGCCTGGATCCCAGGTCGACGCTCAGCCGCTGAGCCACGCCGGCCGGGCACTGTTTCCATCTTAGAGCAGTCGGGACTGGGCGGCACTCACAGATAATCCCCCCAAAAGTGTGCAACTGTTTGAAATGGGCTTCGGAGTGTTGTTGGCGATAAAGAACAGAACAGGCAGGGTCTCGGCCGCGTGTTTCTTCCAGCCACGGACAGCGTCCACGCCAGAGTCCCCCCTCCTGAGCCGGAACAGGCGACCTTGACGGACCCAGCACACTCCCCCCCCCAGCTGTCGTGGCCTCAGAATCCTTCCTAACTCAGTTCCCCGGGAATCACCGCCGAGCTCGAAGGGTGACCTTTCGGGGTGAGGCGGGGAGAGCCTGAGGCGAGAACCTGCGAGAACGAACCTGCCAGAGGAGCCCGGGCGGCAAACGGGACAGATGGGCCTCCCCGCGGGGCCCTGGGCGTCTCTGTGGGCGCCGTGGGGACCGGCATAAATAAACCAGGTATTTTTAAGCCCGCGCGGTGCTCCATCCCCTGCGTCTCCCGTGCGACACGGGGGTAACGCTCACGTTACGCCGTCCACGGTGGACACCGCTGGCCACCTGTGGCCACGCACGATTAAATTGAGTCCTTAGGAGCCACAGGTGGCCGGCGGCTGTGCAGCGGGAAAACAGAAGGTTCGTAGCCATAGTTTAGGGTTAATTCAGGTTTCTGACATTTACGTGAACAAATGTAAGGCAAGTTTTCCCCAAAAACATGATTTTGCCAAAAAAAAAAACCCCACAGGAGATTCTCGCATCCAAGTCCTTAAGGAGCCTCTTGCATGGTGACATTTGGTTTTGAACACGGACCAAGATGATTTTTTTTTTTTAAAGCGTAGCTTTTGGAGGAGCCGTAAAGGAAGCGCGAGTGACCTCCTGCCACGTGTAACGGCTTCTGGGGAAAACACTCGAGCAGAGGCTCCCGGAGAGACTGCGCGGGGGCCCGGGGGGCGCGGGGGCCCGGGGGGCGCGCGGGGGGCCGGGGGGCGCGCTGATAACATCCCCGCGGGAGACGCCCCCCTCCCCGCGCCCGGGCAGCGACGGCCGGACGCGTCCACAGGGCTCGAGCCGCAGTGATTTTCAGCAGACGGGGGCTGGGGCTGCAACGGAGCGAAACTTGGTCACCCCCGAACAGACCAGCCCACGGCCGCAGACGGGCCTGAAAACGAGATTCAGCCCCAAAAGCAAGTCGGCCGGCGGTCAGGTCTCCAGGCTCCCGAGCGCCCGTCCTCGGGCGTTCCCCTGAGCGCGGAGCCGCGTGGGTCGTGTTTACTCCCCTGTGAGCGTGACGCTCCCCGCGAGCTCCTACCTTACACAGCCGGCGACGCGGCCACGGGCTATTTATAGGGGCGCAGGCTTCACACCCCATATGTTTACTTTACAGCCGTTAGACCGAGTGGGAGGGCGGCCGCCCAGCGCCGGCGACACCGTAGCTTCGCCAGTGGCTGGAAGTGGTGATCCCCGATTCCTACGAGGGGGCCGCCCGCCCGCCGGCGTCCCGGCTCCCGCAGGGCGACCGCGTCTCCCGCGCAGGCCGCGCCTGTGGCTGGAGCAGAAGAGACGAAAGACCGGAGGAAGCTCTGACATCCCATCCGCAAGGATCCGGCGACGCGGCCACAGTGTGGGCGCCCTCGGCGTGGGCTCTCCTGCCCGGGCGGGCCCTGCGCCGGCGCGGCCTGGCCCGGGGGTGTCTTTCTACTTAGTGGATACAGAAGACCGACTTGGCTGAGGCCTGAGAACGGCGCACACAGCGCGGGTGCGAGGCGTTCGCCAGCGTCCCTCGTGTCCTCAGAGAGGTTCGTGGCCCGAGAGTCGGGAGCCCGGACTCAGGCCGACGTCTTTCTTTTCCTCGGACCCGCTCCCGGTGGCACTCGGCTGCCTCCTGTGAAGAGTTAATCACCCAAGAAGAGACTGACAGTCGTCTGGTAACAACACGGAGGAAATTTCCAAACATCCCAAACGGGTGACAAACAAGACGCCGGCGGTTGGCACGGCCTGGGCCCCTCCGCGAGAAGCGTGTGGACCGACCCGCGCGGGCGACCGACCGCCCCGCACGCCCTCGGTGCCCGCGATCAGAGCAGCGGGTCCCGGCCCCTGAAACGGAACCCAGACCACCCGAAACCCAACCTGGAAGTTACAGGTCGGACGAGAGTTTTACCCAAAGGCCGAGTGGGAAACAGACGCTAAGGAGCGCCCGCAGCCTTGGGGGAAACCGGGACCTCGGGGCTCGGAGCCGGCACTGGGTCTCTCCACGCACGTCTGGACCCCAGGTCTCAGTTTTCAGTTTTCAAAGCTGCCTGTTTGTGAAAAGAGGCCAGTTTTCCAAAGCCCGTGCCCGTCCGGCAGGCTCCAGACGCCCGGGTGTGAGGCTGACGCCGGGCTCGTTGGCCCGGGAGTGGGACGCATCCGTCACGGGGAAGCTGCCACTGGAGGGAGCGGCCCCTTGATGACTCCGCACGACTTCCTGCGGCCGCGTGAAGCTACGGTCACCGCAACGCACGTTTAAATCAAGAGATTCAATTACTGAGGTTTCGCCGCCAGTGCCGCGGACGGGCAGGCTTGGGGCACCGATCGACGGAAACGGCCGTGAGAAGCGGGAACTGCTCCTCGGGTGTGTCTGCGCCCCAGCGGGCCCAGGGGACAGCTGGCCGTTCGCCCCAAACCCCTGTGCTGTTTGCGGGGATTCCCGTTAGCTGCCTCCCTGTCAGCGGCTGTCGTGGCCGCCACGTTCTGATGGGGCCAAAGCGCCGTCGATGATAAACGGTGCTGTTATTTTCACCACCGATAAAAAGAAGAAGAAAAAAAAAATCCCATTTAAATGATGGCAGTTTTTCTTCATTATTTTTTTATACTTGTAGTTTCACCCAGCGGGTTTTATCGTGTGACTGTAACTTAGAGGCATAAAGTGAGACGCCAGCAAGGAGGTTGGTCACGGCGTCCGGGGCCCTCTCACTGCGCCTGACGCGGCCGGTGCGCCCGCCGACCGGCAGGTGTCGGCACCGCCACAGGCGTTTCTGGAACCGCGGGCTCTGTGCGTCATCCTTAGGTTCCGCGGCTGTATTTTCCACTTCTCACTCCAGACGCCCGTGGCTCACTCGTCCGTCCGTTCAGCTCGTTCACTCACAGACCTTTGGTAGGTGCCGCCCGGTGACAGGCGCAGCTCCAGACGCGTGGCCGAGGCGGCTTCCCTCTCCCCGGCCGCGCCCACACCGTCCAGCCTGTAATGTGACCGCCCGCGAGTCTGCGAGCCTCACAGAGTTAGGGCCGGAGTCGGGCGCCGACCGGGCGGGGCTGCAGGGCCCAGGGCGTCCGGGGCGTTAACCGCAGATGGAGCAGAGGCCTCCCCGGGACGGCGCACGTTTGCCGTTTATTACCCATAATCAGGCTCATTAAGCGCAATCTGCTGATTGAATTAAAGGCGCGGGCCCGGGAGACCGTGCGGTGAAGCGAGCCCGCGCCTGCCTCCGGGCGGTTACCTTCCGATGGCACCCACCGTGCCCCTGACCCCCACGCCCTTCACGACGCTCACTCCTGATCTATGCTCAGGCCTGACCACCATCCAGGATGATCGCTGCCATTATTGATTTTTTTTAAAAACTTTAAAAAATATGTTTTTATTGATTTTAGACAGAGAGAGGAAGGGAGAGGGAGAGAAACATCGGCTTGTGGTTCCACCTTTCGATGCATCTTCGGTGGTTCCTTGTATGTGCCCTGGCCAGGGGTCAAACCCGCAGCCTTGGTGTGTTGGACGAAGCTCTAACCAACCGAGACACCTGGTCAGGACCCACAGGAGACATTTTTAATGACAAAGTCTAAGTGCAAAGTCTGCAGGGAAATGTACCAGGGACAGTTGCCCGTCGCAGTCGGGAGCTGGGGGGAGCCACCTGCAGGGCCCTCGCTGAGAAGAGGGAGCCCCTCCAGCCCCCTCGGGGAGACACGCAGGCGCTAACCACATAGAACCACCCGCCTGCCTCGCCAGCCTCCTTATTCTGAGTCGGTTCTGCCCGAGTCACGTCCAGGGCCCCATCAGGATGCTGAGCGTGAGCCTCCGTGGCCTCCGTGGCCTCCATCACCCGCTGTGCAGACAGGACGGGATCTGGAACCGTCCGCAGCCCTGGCAGGAAGGCGAGTGTGTCTGTGGCATGCAAATCAGATTCCTTTTAAAGTAAATAAACCTCCCAACAGAAAGAAATATTTAAAAATAAGCAGCTCTCCAGGTCCAAGTGACTACGTTTAAGAAGATGCCAGGCCGCGGAACTGAGGAGTCAGCTTTGTTTCCTTCCCGTTTCTGTCTCCTGCAGATGGTCCAGCTCACAAGCGGGACACACGACCCCATGGCGGGGGGGGGGGGGGGCAGTGCCAGGACCCTGTCACGGGCATTTCACATGAAACAGAATTTTCCCTTTTCCTCCTGTCCCTGCCCGAAGACGTTTGTGCCTCCTGAGTCTCCACCTCTCTCACGTTAGCCCCGTCTCCCTGTCACCCTGAAAGGCTGGGAGCCTCTTTCACGGAGGAAACACCCCCTTTCAAAGATCACTGACGTCCGTCTGTGTGCGACGGAGGCTGGCGGGTCCCGGTAGGAGCAGTGAGTTATAAATGGGGAAAGTCTGAGTATATGGAGGGGTGTTTAACGGGGTTTCGCTAAGGTGGACTCCAGAAGTAAAATGTGGGGGTGGGTGGTGAGAAAACTCCCATCTTTTCACGGAATCAGGATTGCTGAGTGTGCCTGAGGTTATGGGACTGAGGGGGAAACAGGAGGCCGTCGGTGTGCGGGGCGGGGTGTCGTCCCCGCACCCAGGAGCCACCGCGGGGCGGGAGGCCCCACACGGCCTGGATGGTGCACGGAGCCCCGAACACAGCTTCTGCTGACTCTGTGAACCTCCCTCCCCCGAGGGCCCATGCGGACGGCGGGGCTCGGGACAGCCCGGAGGGTTATCTCCTTTCCCGAATGGGAACCTGGTCCCCACGACCTTGTAAATTTTAGATACAGAGAGAAATCTGCGTGGCGGCACCCTGGGCCTTCCAGGCTTTAAAAACACATGTGTTAGGAAAAGAAGGGAGACGCGTTCCTGGTTCTAACCCCAGCCAGCGTCCCTCATGGAGTTAAGAAGCCAAGAGAGGGAGTCTTGCGTCCGGACCTGGAAGCTGGGGGCCGCTTTCCCCCCCGTGGCTCAGGGCCCGTTGCAGCTGCGAGCAAGGGCTGCAGGCGCCCAGACCTGGCCTCTGCGATCGGGGCTCCCAGACCACAGCTGGGGACAGTGAGGCTGGTGTCTCGGGCCAGGCGAATGCCCAGGTCCTGGTGACGGTGGCTCGTTCCTGGGGGCTGCCTGTCTGCACGCCCTTCACAGGGGCGCTGTGAGTGCCCTGAGAGCTGGCCCCGTGTGGCCGTCCCCGCCCAGGGTGCGCGCCCTGACCCTCAGGGTCCTTCTCTCCCCTCCAGGGCTGACGGCGCCTCTGACGAGGTCATGCAGATTGATGTGGAAGTCGAAGCGCCCAGCGACCTGCCGGCCACGCAGCTCATCACGTGGCAGGTCGAGTACCCAGGAGACATCACGTCAGACTTGGGGGTCTCCAAGATCTACGTCAGCCAGAAGGACTTGATCAGTGTCATCCCGCTGGCCATGGTAAGAGCAGCCCTGCTTGGGCCGGGCACGCGGGACCTGGGGGCAGGGAGGCTCCGCACTGTGACCCAGATGTGGCGGGGAGAGGTCCGTGAGGACCGGGTGGGGGCACTGGGACCGAGACGTCGGCTGCAAATAGCCAATTCTAAAAGGTGCATTATTCTAAAGGAGATTAATAGCATGTTAGTTAGGAAATAATCGAACTCCAGGCATAGGTTTGGGTCCTCTGTTATGTGGAAAGTATCAATGATTTAGTGAATGTTTGTTTCACGCAATGTGACTGTTTAGGGGTCTCAAGCACAGAGATGGAGCTGCTTGAGCGTGTGAGTGAAACGTGGCAGGCGGCGTGGCAGGCGGCGTGGCGGGTGGTGTGGCGGGTGGCGTGGCAGGTGCCAGGCCAGTGTTCACCACGTGGGAAGCCCAGGTTCTGAATTCTTAGGATCTTATTTTTCCAGAGAAGCTGTAAATGCTGATTTAATGGAAAGTGTCATCTTACGTGGGAACTAATTTTTTAAAAAAGCACCACAGAGGAGTGAGCTACCTCATTGCGCTCATAGGTCACCTGCTTGTAATCTGTAATTGGAAAGGTGTCGATCATGTAAGTCTGCCTGCCTCCTGGCATTTGGGCAACATGGACGGGCTTTCGTCTCAGGAGGGACCAGCGCCCCGGAGCCCGTGGAACAGAAAACACTGCCTGTGGGAGGACCAGCCACCCGTCCACGTCAGTGGTCCACACAACACCCCCCGGGCGCTGCCTTCCCGGGCTCTTCAGGAGCCCCCACGAAGGAATGAGACGTGGTTAATGTGAATTTTCACAACGCGAAGGCTTGTCAGGCTCCCGACCACACTCTGAGCCTCCTCCTGTCACAAAGTACGTTTACTGTGACAGTGAGGCGTGCGGCGACTTGTGGGTGCATCTCCCGGTATCTCCCCTCAGAGCCCGTCAGGAAACGTTGACAGGTGTGATTATCTAGGGGTGAGAGATCTCCGGGAGTTAATCTTTGAATGAGAGGCGCTGTGGCGGTTGCCAGGCGACAGCAGGGGAGTGACCGCGTGGTTCACTCGGAAAAGCGCAGGTGTCCGGGGGCTGGTGGATGAGGCTCCGTTAGCTCGTCTTCCACTGCAGAGGTACAGAGCCCCCTGGTCCCTTATTCCACGTGGGACGTAGCGCCCCTCCGTGGAGGCCGTCGGTGGTTCTGTTCCTGCCGTCACCCGTCTGCCCCGAGCCTCCGGAGGCTCCTCCTGGCGCAGCAGCGGGAGGGGGCGGGCGTTACAGGAACCCACGGAGGCGCTGGCCTCAGCGTCCCTGCTACAGTGTGTCCTCCCCTCCTCTCCACCCAGCGCTACATTGTTGCATCTTGATTAGAACATTAAACACTGCGGTTCCCCTTTAGGAAGCCGGCGGGGGTTGCCTTACTGGGGAGCCAGGGGCTCAATTACCCTCCCGCTAACGGGTAAAGTATAATTAGCGTTGTCTGGAGGCTAATTTCCATCTACGCGGCAGCCGTTCCTCACAGACCGGACATCCTTCTTGGGGAAAGTCCCTGTGTCACTTTTATTAGCCCTGTTTGCACTTCTAACACCCGGAAAATTAATTCAGGCTCCATTAACGTGCTCCCCTTCAAGGCGGGGGGGCCAGCGGTGCCTCGGGAAGCCTGTCGCTCCGAAGGGAGTCGGTGGCTCTGCGTAAAAAGCGGGGTCGTCCTGTGACGCCTGCGCAGTGACGGGGCCCAGGTCCTGCCACGGTTCTGGGAGAGGGTGCGTTTCTTCCTCACATGGCCACAGTAAGACACACACGATACAGGCTGTTAAGATAGCGAATTTGCTTGTAACTCCCAGATGGAACCTTTTGGGTTTTTTTCCCAGCCCTCACCTGAGGGTATGTGTGTGTGTTTTTTTCATTGATTCTGGGAGAAAAGAAGGGGGAGGGAGAGAGAAACATCGGAGAGAGAGAGACGGCCACTCAGCCTTTTGTTAACCGCACACGTGAGAGGCCCACTCGTCTCGTGAAACAAACGGTTCGTGTTTCCCACGCGACACGCGTGTGCTCACTCTCCCGCTCGCAGCGTGGGGTTGTGCCGGTGACGGTGGAGTGCACTCCCCTGTGGACACGAGGCCAAACGTGACTCTGTCACCTGCGGGAGCCCTGCCTAGACTCGGTGGCGTGGGCGTGTCCCGGGCACTGGTTCTCGGCGGGGGTGACGGGTCCTGGGCTGGCTGGTTCCGTCTGTCCCAACGGCGCTGAGGGAATGGCCTGAGCCCTCAGGACTCGTCTCTGACCCTCAGCCTGAGACTCGACACTCGGGTGGCACCCGGTCCAGGCGTTTCTATGACAACTGGACCTGACCGGTGGGGCTGGGTCCCCGGCCTGAGCTCAGCCGCCCGTCAGGCGGAGCCTGGGCCGCGTCTCGCCTCCGTGTCTCTCGGGCAGTGACAGACATTCACCTGAGCTGGCGGAGACGGTGAAAGCCATTTAGGTGGAAAGAGGCTGAGCGGTCCTCAGAGCCGCGGGGACGATCCTAGGCTCACACCTGGAAAACGGCCAGCGGGTCCCCGCGGGAAACAGATGGCCTCGCTGATTAGGGAAACCTGGAGCGAGTTTAACACGAGCTCAGCAGCGACGGCAGCAGGCCGTGCCGCAGACGGTGACCCGGGCTCCCGAGACGCGAGGGGCCAGGAGATGGAGGGGACGGGGCTGAGGAGGAGCCGGCCGAACAGCTGCTCGGACCTTTGGCACAGGCACAGAGCCATCGGGAGGCCCTGCAAGGAGGGGACTGGGCGCCGCGGCCCCGTCCCCCCCTTCCCCCGCCCTGTCGTCTCCGCCCCGGGCTGCCCCGGGAGCATCTAGGGGTGATCCCAGGAGCCCTGATTGTAAACACGATCTTGCCGTGTGGGAGTCAGTGGCCTTCAGTGCCCCAAACACAACCAGGCACCCACTGCGGTCGGGCAGCCCCCGGAGCCACCCGACGGCAGCCTCTGACCCCGAGCACCCGAAGAGGAGTCTGGGGGCAGCGTTTTAGTGAAAACCAGCCCCTGTCCCCACGGGCGCCCAAGCCCACCGCCCGGCAGGAACCAGCGATGTGTCTGGCTCTCGCCCGGCGCCCTCGCGATGTCCGCGCAATGGGACGGGATCCAGCCTGACCTCTAGTCCGTCTGCACCGTCTCCCTCCACCTGGGGCGGACTCGGCGGGTTCATAATATTCAGCATCCTCGGCGTCCTTGCCGGACGGCCGAGTTTATGAGTGTGAGATCACAGGGCCGGTGAGTCCATCGTCGCCGAGCTGATGGGGACGCGGCCGCCTGTGGCACAGCCTCGGCGTGGAGCGAGCACAGAGGGCCCTTCGGCTGACACCTCGCCCAGCGCGGGCCCTGGGCAAGCTTCCTAGTCTCGGGGTCGCAGGGGGAGCTCACGGCTCGCGGGCACCAGCTGCTCCCGCTCGACGTGGAAGGACTCTGCCCGCCTTCGCACACGGGCCACGTCAGGAGAGAGAGTAACCACAGATTCGACTTCAGTTTTGTGTCCCAGGTGTGCGAATACCTGACCCGTGGTGCTTGACTTCTCTGTGGAGCTGTAATTGCCAGCTCGGGGCTTTGTCACCTGGAAACACCCGAGTTTCCTGTCCTTTCCAGTTTAATCATGAAAACCTGCTCTTGGGGCTGGTGGCCTCCAGCCTCAGGGACACTATTCCAGCCACAGAGAACCACGGTCTGTGAATGCACCAGCCGGCTGCTCCCGGTGACCCCGCCGTGGGAGGGGGGACACCCGCCTGTCCCGAGGGGACTCTCGCGATGTCGCTATGCCCGGCGGAGTGCGTCTGTCCTCCCTCCCACAGCCCGCGATGGCCGGGGTGACCCACGTTAGCGTCCTGCCTCCTGTCTTTGTGAGGAAAGGTGAGAAGCCACAGAACCACGCCCCGCAGAGAAGGCCCCTCACGTTCAGTCTGTGGTCAGCGAGACTCTGCAGAATGTCCTGGAGCGTGAGCTGGGTTAGCAACGTCCGCGAGGCTGACGGCATTGCACGTGCGGGGAATCCTGAGCGTGGAGGGAGAAGCCGCCGCTCCAGGCGTCCCTCGTAAATGTCACCCTTTAAAACACCCGCCCTGCGCTGGCCCTCGGCGAACCTGGGCCTCCCCGCCTGGCTCCGAGGCCCGACAGGCGGAGAAACCTCTGGGCTCACCCCAAACCCCAGGAGCTGGCGAAATATCGATGGACAGCAATCCAATCCGTACCCTTCGCAGAGAAAATCCGCACATTGATTTCAGCTTTAGCCACTTGCTGATAGGCGATTTTAGAGAAAATAAAACGAGCTACTGAGAAAGCTTTTAAAACACCTTTTTGATGACAGAAGAAGAGGCATTAATAAGAAAATCCATATCGGCGCTTGTAGAGTTTTCATACCTCTGATACCAGCTCAATGGGCAGAAAAATTGGTTGGATGAGCCCCGGCTGGTGTTGCTCAGTGGTTAGAGTGTTGGCCCGTGGACTGAAGGGTCCCGGGTTCGATTCCTGGTCACAGGCATGTACCTGGGTTGCAGCCTCAATCCCCTGCCCCGGTCGGGGCACCTGCGGGAGGCAGCCAATCAATGCGTCTCTCACGTCGATGTTTCTCTCTCTCTCTCTCCCCCTTCCACTCTCTCTGAAAAGCAACGGAAAAATATCCTCGGGTGAAGATTAAAAAAAAAAAAAAGTTACACACAGATTTTTGTGTTTGCTGGGGGCCGGCGCCCCTGACCTAGGGATGGAGTCACCAGGCACCCCTGGCGCAGTCAGCGGGTCCGCCCTCTGACGGGAGGCGACTCCCTCCCTCGCTCTCAGGACCCCCCAGAGCAGTGAGATCCCCGGGAAGACCCTTCCTGCTGCTCCGACGTGGTCGGTCTGCCCCTCACGTGTCCACCTTCACAGCACGGCTCCTCCGGCGTGACCCCCGCAGCACACATCTGCGGTCATCTGCCGTCTCCACGCCTGCGTTAGAGCCCGAGATAAGACGCAGACAAAGCAGCTTGGGCTCTGCCCTTGACAAGCACAGGCTCCGGGAGGGACACAGATCGTAATCAAATAATTACATGTAAATATGAATTTTATCTGTGACAGGTGCTGGGACGGGAGCTAGAACGCTCCGGAGGGGTCTCCTCCGGGGCCTGGGGCTGAGGCA
This sequence comes from Miniopterus natalensis, assembly GCF_054644295.1. Lineage (NCBI taxonomy): Eukaryota > Metazoa > Chordata > Mammalia > Chiroptera > Miniopteridae > Miniopterus > Miniopterus natalensis. The sequence goes on along the minus strand of NC_142100.1, from coordinate 27,085,827 downwards.
GGGGCCTGGGGGTGGGAGGCACCCAGGGGAGTGGAGAGGACAGTGCTCCAGGAGGCCACCGGTGGCGGGAGGGACCACAGGCAGAGGCGCCCGAGGGCGGCCACCAGGGCGGCCGGAAGATGGGCGTATCTGACAGACGGCTGCATCACAAAGGGCCTGAGGGCCACGTCGAGGGAGGTTCCGCTGCTTCGAGAGCAACGGAAAGTGTTGAAGTTGGTTTCAGCCGGGTGGGGAATGGCCGGGAGACAGGTGTCGGCAGTTAGGAAGGACTCTCCTGGCTGGAGGGCGGTGACCTGGTTACTGAGGGCGTTCAGCTGGGGCCGCCCGTGGGTGAGCTCCTGCCGCCAAACCCGGGCAGGAGGAGATGGCAGCTTGGGTGAGGGATTTGGGGACTGGGCTGGACACGACGCTACGGAGAGGAGGGGATGTGCTGGGGGGAGTCAGAGGTGGAATGGACAGGACAGGGACGGGTGGGGAGGGAGGCGGGGAGGCGGCTGGGAGCCTCCGAGGCTGGCAACCGGAGCAGCTGGGTGGAAGGGGGGCCCCTCTCTGAGACGGGAGCAGTGGAGCGAGTTTTGGGGGGAAGGTCATCGGCTTAGGGAGGCCTGTGTTGAGCTCGAAGTATCTTACAAACAAGGCCCAGCGCCCCGACCGTGAAGAGTCCAGTCGGGGAGAAAACACCCATAAGAAGGTAACGAGGACTCAGGCGGACTCAACGCTCAGAATCTCAGAGCTTCTCACTTATTCTTGAATCACAAATCTAGAAACGCTTCTGCGCCTGGGTCCTGACAACTCCCCTCGTTTCTTCTGTTACATGACGCTGTGGCTGGGAAACAATGTAGCGTCCGGAAGGATGCCTCTCACTTGGGACAATGTTACAGTTTCCATTCACGCCACGGAAATGCCTGCGAAGTCCTGCTGCCCAGCCCCTGTGTAACGCGCTGTCTGCTTGAGCATCCTAATTATTGCCACCCTGGGGGGAATCCAAACCAATTTGCTGAAACTAAGGACGCAGAGGAAACAAATTTACTTTAGAAATGGAATGGGAGACGAGCGGCATCCGTGTGACAGAAAAACTCAGCCAGGGGGTCAGTTTCCACATAAAACAAGCAAATTACATACATATTGGAGAGAGTCCTGGGGGTGTACAGAATTTTAACCACGGCCCTGCCTGGCCGGTGCGATTACCGCTCTCTTCCGTTTCCTTGGTGCTCAGACGTATTCTCCGAACATCCTGCCGTAAAGCCCGTCCAGCTTTTATCTCTAGTGCAAGGAAATGGGTGCCCCCCGCTTGGATGGGGAGACAGACGCCACTAATGCCTCCCTTTTCCTCGCTACGGCGGGACCAGTTTAATACAGTGAGAGGGAGTGTGATGTGTTCAGGAAACCCGAGTCCCTGGCCCGGGGACTGGAGTCACAGTTGTTCTGACTTTGCTGGGGCTGCCACACCAGCTCCCACACACTTGGTGGCTTCAGATGACAGAAAGCCATCCTCTCCTGGTCAAGGGGTACAAGTCTGACATCGAGGTGTGGGCGGGGCCTGCTTCTCCGAAGGCTCCAGGGGACGGTCCTTCCTGCCTCCTCCAGCCCCTGGTGGCTGTGTCCCTGGCACTCCTCATCATGTGGGCTCTGCCCTCTGTGGCCACGTGGCTCTCTCCCCGCTTCTGTGTCCAAATGTCTCCATTCATGGGAGGACGCCAGCCCTTGGATCAGGGCCCGCTCTCGTCCAGCAGGGCCTCCTCGGAGCTTGGCCCCATCTGCAAAGACCCATTTCCAAACCAGGTCACGTCCGCGGAGTCCTGGGGGCTGGTATCTGAATGTATCTTTTGGGGGGTGACAGTTGACCTGCAGTCCAGGTGTTCTCAAACTTAGCTGTCTACTACAGTGATACATACGAAATGATCCCGTTTATATGAAAATGTGGAAAATGCAAAGTACTGTATGGTGAGGGAGAGCGGACTTCTGGCCAGGAGGTGGGCTAGCGGGGAGGTGGGCAGCGTGCGTTGGGTGACCAGGGCCACGGGGAGTCTGAGGCTGACGGACACCTTCATCACACTGGTTCTGGGGTGGTTTCACTGGTGGACACACACACGCCGAACAAAGTGGTGTTTAAGTGGGGCTCATTGCGTGACAATGTGTTTAGATTTTTAAAAGATGAAATAATACCAACCCTACGTGACCTCTTTCAAAATCTGGAAACAGCGTCACAACTTATTTTATGAGGCCGGGATTGCTCCAGTCCTATAGCCACAGAAAGACATCAGAGAAAGGAAACTATGGCCCAGCCCCCCTCACAGCCAGCGGCGCAGAAGCCCTCAGAGCATCGAAACACATTGAGCCCGGACTATGGATAAAGGGTGATGGGTCATGAGCGACAGGCAGCAGCCGGAGCCGTGGGTGGGGAGGGCGGGATGCGTTCGGGGGCGCACAGGGATGTTCTAACCTGGACGGCAGGGATACTAACACAATTGTATACATTTATTCAAGCTCATCGAATTACACATTCACAATAGTCAGATTTATTTTATGTAAATTACACCTGAAAAAGCAGTTACGAGATGCATATCATGGCCAGGACCAATCTTTAGTAGACGGGGGGCGGGGGGGGGGGTTCGATGCAGTGTTCTGTTCTCAAGGAAAGTAAGAGTGACCATAAATTTGAGTTTTAACGTGACTGGAATTTTTATTAAAGTCAAGCAGCGGAGCTCACCGTGTCCGTCTTAATGAAGTGTCCCCAGTAGGGCTTAAATACACACTTAATGCATGTCTGATGAGAGTCTCTGGCCAGCTGATGACTGAGCCTGTTTAATGGACTTTAACAATCGTGGGAGCCTGCACGGCCCTTTCCACACAGATATATCCTTATCAGAATACTTTCGCCACGATGGATTTCACCCGCATCGATCGCCCTTGTGGATAAAAAATTATTTGCCCACAATAATAGTCCTTGCCTTTCTCTCCGTTATTAAAAACCTACCCAGGGAGCATAAGAGGTCGGGACCACGGGCCATCTTTATGCATGTGCGACCCTGGGTGTGCCGCCAGTGTCTTACAGAGATTTAGAGAAAAATGGGAAATTTCATGAAACGCGCTTCGTCTTGGAGAGGAAGCCGCAGAGCAAGACCGACTGGGCGACGGGGGCAGGTGAGAGCGGGACGGCAGGCCGTCATAAATCAGATGTTGGAGAAACAGAGATTTTTCAAGGCAGGAGCCGCGAAAGCCAGAGTCAAGCCGGGATGTCTCTCCTGGAGCCCGGGGAGTGGGCATTAACATCAATTCTCCAGAACCAGCCTGAAGAGCTGAGCTGTTCAGCAGCTGCCGCCGAGCCCGCGGAGAGGGGGCATCAGAAGCTCGGGCGTCGCCTCCAAGACTCTTATCATAAGACAGGTCGTGTCGCTTCATTATAGCTTCTTGGATTCCGCATTTGCAAACCTCCGCTGATTTGCAAATGACCGGCGGCATGTTCCTTGCTTTAGTTCCCTTATTTTAATTTTAATTCTCTAATTTCTTAGCATCCCTTCTGCATGGCCTTAAAGAGGCTGGAATGTGGTGGTTTTTTTTGTTTTTTTCTGGCATCGTTTTACGAATTCTTCATGCTCACTCTCCTAAGTCGTATTTGGCCTCAGGTTTAGCAGAACCTACATTTTGTGCCCACGCCCGACTCCAGGGTCCGGGAGCGGGCTGACCAGCACCCCTCGGGCCAGCTGAACTCATCAGAGGCGATGCCGTCGCGGCCGCACGGCCGCTGGAACGTTCCTGCCAAAGTCCAGCTTCATTAATAGAACCAGAGAGAACCGTGGGGGCGCCGGCCCGGCGCTGAACTGGGCAAGGGCGCACCCGGGGCGGCCGCTTTGCGCTCGGGGCCTTATGAAGACGACACGATTTCCCAGTTCCAGCCAGTGAATGGGACGCTGGAGGCACCCACGGGCGCCCACGGGTGGCGGGTGGAGCTTCCGGCGTGAACGAAACAGAGAGAACCCGGCCCCGCGCAGATTCCCTGCCGACTCGGGAGAGCCTGAGAGGAAGGAGGTCCCGGGGAGCCCTGCGTGACGCACGTGGCGTGCTGACGTCATAGCCGAGGGTGCCACCAGCAGTCAGCTCTGGGCTGGGCGTGGCGAAGGTGACGTGCTGACGTCAGAACTGTGCGTTTCCCCTGCAGTCAGCTCTGGGCTGGGCGTGGCGTGGTTGACGTGCTGACGTCAGAGCTATGCGTTTCCCCTGCAGTCAGCTCTGGGTTGGGCGTGGCGTGGTTGACGTGCTGACGTCAGAGCTGTGCGTTTCCCCTGCAGTCAGCTCTGGGCTGGGCGTGGCGTGGTTGACGCGCTGACGTCATAGCCGCAGGTGCCACCAGCAGTCCTCTCTGGGCTCCCTCCCACTCTCTCCTAAAAAATTAATGGGAAAAATATGTCCTCAGGTGCGGGTTAACAAAAAAATAAAAATTGCTGACTTGTTTCTCTGAAAGGTGTCACCCCGTCACCCCGCCGCCACGAGCCAGAGGACAGACCCGCCAGGCACGTCCATGGCCACGCGTCCCGGGGCGGGTGTCACCGCAGGGGTGGCTGCGGCCGGTTTAAACCCCGGGGGGCGCTGCCCGCCTGCGAGAGTCATCTGAACGGCATGCCCCCCTCTCCCCGATCGGCGTGAACTCGAGGCGCACCCGCCCACCCGGCATCGGCCCGAGGACAGCATTAATTAAGACGTCGCCTGGGGCAGAAGGAAAAGGCTCATCATGGATTCGGGGCCAACCCGCGGGTGACTTCTGGACTCTGCGCTGCCCTGGACCCGCCGCCGGCATCGATAATCAGCTCGGCCCCCAGCCGCTGGGCACGTCCGCTGAGGTCCCCGTGGCCTCGGGGTCAGGGGGGCTCCCCGCCTCCCGCGGTTCCTCTGGGGGGGCGCGACCCCGAGGCCACAGCCACTTTTAGCTCCACGCCCTTGGCCCAGGGGACCCGGAGCAGCCCTTCGCTGGGGCTCTTCCCCTGCCCAGGCTCTGTGCCCGTCGGGTGAACTTCTCGCTTTCACGTACGTGAAACTTCAGGCTGCTCCGGGCCTGGGGACAGCGCTGTTGCTTTGACAGCTGGACACGCCGCCTGCGCGGTGACAGGGGGACGGGGCAGCCGCGCAGGGGAGGCGACAGCAGGCAGGCCCGGTGCGGGGAGCAGACGCTCGGGGCAGGGAGAGGCCCCTCCCCGCGGGCAGCGCTCAGCAGGGCGCTGTCGCTCGTCCCTCGTCGGGGGCAAGGAGCGCTGGGCCTGTGTTTCCCACGGGAGGAGAGGCTTGCTAAGAAAATGTGCACACTTTAGTTCCAGCCACAATTAATGAATAACCAGTATTTTTATTTTTGTTCATGCTCACCAGGGGGTATTTTTTTCCATCGCCTTTTCAGAGAGTGGAAGGGGGGGAGAGAAACGTCGGTGTGAGAGAGACGGACACACGCCTCCTGCAGGCACCTGGACCCGGGCTGGGGATCGAGCCTCCAACCCAGCGGGTTAGGGTTCGAGCCCATGTCCTTGGCCGGAATTGAACCCAGGACCCTCCAGTCCACGGGCCGACGCTCTAACCGCTGAGCCAAACCAGCCAGGGCCGTGAAGGGCTTTTTGAGAAACTCCCGGTCGGTTCGTTTTTCCTTTTCTTGGCGCGTGTGTCTTAGCTATCTGTGCTGTTGGCCTGGCGTCTTCTGGGGCAGCTAGTGTGGTCAATAAAGATCCGTATTTGACCACGTCCTGAGGGCGTCGGGAATGCTCGGTTAACCGGGTGAGCTACTCACTGAATTTGGAAAATCACGAGGAAAACGAAATTTGAAAACTAAAATAAACATGGTCCTGGGTCCTCCCCGAGGTTACAGGTTCCTCCCGAGGGGCTGTCTGCAGCCCTCTAATCAGCTTAAGGAGTTAATTAAGCAGCTGTCACTTCCTTCCTAATTCTGCGACTTGAGGCTCAGTAAGACCGGGAATTAGTTATGGACCACGCAGGGAGGCTCCTGCAGGCCGCTCTACCCCCAGGCAGCGGGTGCTGGGGTGACCCGCAGAAATGGATTGGGGGCCCAGGAAATGCTCGCCTGGCTGGGGAGCGCAGACCACGAGGCAGGAGTTCACACCCCCCCCTTTCTCCCGAAGGGGCCTGGGCATGGGAGGTGGCGATCTGCCAGGAGAGAGTCACCCGGCCCACCTGCTGGGCTCCAGCTGGTACGTGGACGTCATGGAGGAGTCGGGGGGCGGGACGACCTTGTGTGGCACTGATGACCCCCCCTTTCACAAACGCAGCATTGTAGCAGGGAGGCCGTGTGACCTTGATAAGGTTTTTAATTCACATGAGAGAGACTAAAGCCCCACCGTCACTGGCTGTGTCTCAGGAGCTTCCAGAAGACGGTCTAAATGGGGGGGGCTCGAGCTCTGGCCAGCCTCCGGGGACTGTGCCGCGTGACATCCTGCTGCGTCCGGGCGGGTGGAGGAACCGTTTTATTGTACCTGGCGTGGCTGCCGAAATGCAGTAATTCTCCAGGCCGTGCGACAGCCATTAATTCCGGGGGCTGACGTACTTGGAAACACAGAGCGGTTTGTAAATGTGTTCGCAGTGTGGGCGCCAGCGGGCCCCCACTTGTTAAAAGAAGCACACGGGGTATTGACAGGGAGACAGGGCGATTGCTGATGAGATGCGGTGTCCCCGTGGCCACCTGGCCGCTATTCCGTTTAATGTGGCATGAATGGGACACGCACCGTCGTCCCAGGGCTTGTCATTTACCAGGGGTGCAGGTTGGGGGCTGGGGGACCAGGGGAGGGGGTGACTCATCCTGCTTACTAGGTTATTGATCTCTGTAGGGCGTGGATTGAGGAGACTGAGGAAACCACACTGAGGAGGAGCGAGGCCAGGTGTCCACGCCGACACGGGCGGGGTCTGCCCACGCTCAGGACAGCAGGAACCGAGGCGGGGGGGGGGGAGCGAAAGGCCGGCCCCCAGCATGAGGAGGTCATGTGGAAGGTTCATACCTGAGCAGTCTGCTTAGGCTTAAGGCAGAGTCCGCAATTCAATGAATTTTTAAAATTTTTTTAAATAACAGGTGATGTGTGTTAGTCAGGACAGGTGAGGGTGCAGTGCAGTAACTAGTAGCCCCAAAGTCTCTTTGCCTTAAGATGAGGAAGGTGCGCTTCTTACTCCCGCTTTGAGCCCTACGTGGTCAGCAGGCAGCTTTGTCCACACGGTGACTCAGGTGACCGGGCCAGCAGGGCCCCGCCTCCTTGTAGCCGCGCCAATCAGAACATGCAGCCTCCCCCGTCTCCAGGGCAGGTGATGGGAACAACACTGACCCGAATAGTCTCGTGTCCACACGTTTCTACCCAAACTACAAGGGGCCTGGGAAACGTCAGGCAGCAGATGGCGTTCCCGGGACTCGACTTCACAGCAGGGTTGAGGCTCCTCCAGGGCCAGGGGGAGGGGGAACTGGAAAAGCTGAAGGCACATCCTGGGAGGGGCTAGAACTCGGAGGTCTCGTCATTCAGAGGCTGTGGGTTATGTGGGGACTTTGATCTTGCGATTAGAGGAGACAGTTCCTGCAGAGACAGGTGAGACCTACTTCTGGTCTTGGGCCTCAGTTTTCTCCATCTGAAAAATGGGCTCGTATGACCTCCCAGCCCCCATCCACTCAGGACCCACAGGAATCCTGTGACAGTACCTGGAGGAGGCCTGAGTGATGGCACGTGCCTCCTGGGGTTGGCACGGAGCTGCATGAAGGGCAGGAGGCCCTCGGGGAGGCCGGGAAGGTGGCCATCCAGGGGAGGGACATGATGGCCGTGTGCTCGGTCTTCCAGGAGGTGGAGATCCTGAACACCGCGGTCCTCACGGGGAAGACGGTGGCCGTCCCGGTGAAGCTGGTCTCCGTGGAGGAAGGCGGCACCGTGACAGACCTGCTGCAGTCGGTGGAGTGCAGGTCATCTGATGAAGACGTCATCAAGGCAAGTGACACCTCCCTGTCCCTGCGGGAACCCACTGTCGTGTCAGCGTCCGAGTGCGTCGGCCGGCGGGGGCCTCTGAGTCCCCCGGGTCACCCCGTCGGGTCTGCTTATCCAGCCGCTGTGTCGGGAGGTAGAAGGAGAAGCGAAAGAGAAATTGCCCGGAGAGGGGGGCTGGTCTGGGATGATCCGGCCTTGAGTGTTTGGTGCCTTGGGCATCTCCCCAGCCCCGGGGAGGCTAAGGTGGAACGCGGGGACCAGCACCCTGATGGGGGTTACTGCCCCCCGCTGCCAGGCAGGGAGGGGCGGGTGGGGAGCCAGGACTACACTGACCGGTGTGTGGCTGCTCCCTGGGGAGATTCCATGGCCCAGAGGGGTGTCACGGCCCAGTGACCCAGCTTTGTCATACCGGCCGTGATGGAAATGGAGCCACAACTTAAACTTAGCCCAGAACCCGAGCGATGCAGACACGGCCTCGGCACGTGCCGGGTGTTAAAACCCAGGGCTGTTGGCGGGGCGGGGACCGTCCGTTAAGTAGGAGCGAGCGTCCTTCTTAGAAACTCAGTCAGCACATGAGGCCCTGCGCACCTTCGTAGGAGTAAAGGAATCGTCGCGTTTATGTCTCGATCCGTAAATGTGAAGCGACAGCCTCCTAACCTCGCTCCGCAAATGACAATACCGAGCCGGGGGCCGGCCGGGAGGAAACGGAGACGCGGGAGGGGAAGGTGCTGGGACCGAGCACTGGCACGAGTGCAAATCACAGCACCGAGCAGGAGGGTGCCGCTGAGGAGTCGCCCAGCCCAGGCGTCCATGGTGCCCAGGTTAGAGGACCCCGAGTTAGCTCCCGGGCGTTAGGGCACGGGCGGGCCTCGGGAACACGCCGCGCGAAGGAGCCAGACACAGGAGGCCGCCGGCTGTGAGTCCACGTGTGTGAGTCGCAAATCCACGGACAGGAGCCGGTCAGAGGTCACCAGGGGCTGGGGGCCGGGGCCGAGCGGCCGCTGGCTGGTGCGGGGTTTCGCTCTGGGGTGATGAAAATCACATTAAAACTCTGTAAACACATTAAAAACCCCTTCATTGCGCGCTTTCGAAGGGTTTCGTTACGGTGCGTGGATTACATCTCAGCAAAGCTGCCACCGGGAAAGCCAGGGGGTGAGAGTGAAATGCGCCGAATGTCCTTAGTGAGCCCCTTCCCCGTGGCGGGAGTGTCCCCCTTAGGAAACCGCAGTCCCAGCCGTAGAGAAAGCCGACGATGTCCCCAGCTAATGCCTGCACTTTCAACAACAGAGAAAATGCGTTTTTCCAAGAACCGTCGTGACTTTGCAGTTTTCTGTTAACGCTGAAGTTGTCATTTTATCCCTGTGAATATGGCTGTTATTTTCACCTTTCGCTAAGAGCCTGGCTGTTTTAGAAAGCGGTAGGAGGAGAAAGTCTTGGGGAATTCAGTCCCCCCGCCCCGCTCCCGCCCAGTTTTCCTGACCTGCCGGGGGCGGGTGCTTCTGAAGGCCCACGCAGGGCTCACGAGATATCGAAAAAAAAAATTCTGCTGCAGAGCCTGGGCGCGGGCTGGATGTCGTCTGCGGTGGGTCGCGGGGAAAGTCCTTTGTGAGGAGCAGGGAGGAGGGTCGCCGGCCTGGGCGCTGCAGTTAGGGACCCGCGGCGGCTGGGGGAGGGGCGGCCTCCGGGCGAGGGACGATGGCAGTGGGAGGAGACCCTGTCTGTCCAGTTGTTTTCGCTGTTTGTTTTTATTGCCAGTTGAGAGATTTAAAAAAAAAAAAGTCCCAGCACTTTCTTGCATTTTCTTTCTTCTCTGTTCCCAAAATTTAAAAAAATACCATGAAGTCAGCCGTTGTTCTAAGTCCGAGGTTGCAAGTTCAAGGACCTTGGGTGGTGTGTGGCCTTAATGTGGTTCGATAGGGGCCAAGATTTAAAATTCTGGGATTGATACGTTAAAATTTATGTTCAGCCCGGCCGGCGGCTGAGCATCAACCTGGGATCCAGGCGATTGGGGTTCGATTCCCGGTCGGGGCACGTGCCGGGGTTTCAGGCTCGATCCCCAGTCGGGGCAGCCGATCAGTGACTCTCATCACGGATGTTTCTCTCTCCCCCCCTCTCCCTTCCTCTCTCTCTGAAATCAATGCAAATATATATTTTTTAAAGTCGCGTTAAAATAGGATTTGCGGCTGCTCACGCACGGCGGGTGCCTGGCTCGCTGACCCCGTTTTTCAGGCGCGGTGGCCCCACAGCTGCCCTTCTGCCCGGGGGGGGGTGGTTCCTGGTTCACACCTGACCCACCTGTTTATGTAGATTTGCCCTCTGCAGCCATCTGGGTGTGAGGCCCCCAAATTAAACTGGAAAATTTACCAGATAGTTTAGAAAGGACCGTACCATAAACAGAAGGCCGCTGTATTTGTGCCTGAGGGTCAGTCAGGAGCACGCGTGGCCGGGCTGGGGACTGTGGGGACGACTCCCCTGGCCGCGTCGCCCGAGACCCCTGCTCACGCCGGCCGCCCTTAGGAGATGGCGCCGGGGGTGGCGGTGGGTGTAGATTCCTCAGGTGTCACCGTGCGGGATCCCCCGGAGGCGCCCCGCCTCGGAGCACGTCCCACGGTGTCTGGTGGGTCATCACCGCTCAGTGGGAGCGGCTAGGAAGGCGCGAAACATCATTAATAAACCACGTCGGGGCGGCTTCATCCCAGAGGCAGACGCCCCGTGTCCCTCCTGTCTCCCTCGTAGGCCTGTGTGCTGCCACTGTCACTCTGCCGCGAGACGGGGACACGTAATTACACTAACAGCTTGTGGAGAATTCCCCTCCGAGGGAAGCTGAGTGTGTCCCAGAGGGAGGGGCCGAGCCCTTCGGGGTGCGGGGGCGAAACGTGTCTATTTAAAGATCCAGTGGCTCTGCCTGGGAACCGCGAGGGCTCGTGGCATCGAGTCCTGTCCCGAGATGCCCAGAGCGGCGTCGCTTGTGATCCCCACGAGCTGGAGATGGCCCCACGGCCGGCAGCAGGAGAGAGAAGCCCGGTGTCGGATGTTCACACACGAAGCGCTTCTTGGTGAAAGCCCAGTGAGCGTGGCGGCCTCCACACCCCCGAGAGGGAACAGGCCACACGGTGGCTTCTCCGTGGGGTCCTGGGCGGCAGAGGAGTCGGAACAGTGGCTAAAAGGCGGGGGGAGGGGGTGGCAAGAGCAGCCGGGGCTGCGGGAGACCGAGGGGTCTGGACTCTGACCTCCTGGTGGACCATCTGTGAGCACACGGGCCTCAGGCCCCACCACGGCTCTTAACAGGCACCACGGAGGTAGGTAAAGTCACCTCCCATTCATTAGCCCGCGTGACACGTCCCTGGTGGGGAAGGGACACCGTGTCTCAGTTTGTCATCTGGAAAATGGGGTCGCGGGGCCTCCCCACCCGACTCCCGGGGGGACTCTGGGCTGGGGCGCGAGGTGCTGAGCGGGGCCGTGGGCACAGCGCATGATCCGTTGTAGCCACGCCTTCCCCTGTCGCCAATGTTGTTAACGTTATTTATTATTTAGTCTGGGATAAAAACTAATTTCAAAGAGGCGACACCTGGATTGAGAAATGGATGCAAATAAATAATCCTTTAGGCCACAGTTACGCAGGGGAGGGGCCGGGTTGTAATATCCTCAGCTCTAGCTCTTAAAAAGGAGAGAGGAAAACATGAGAACATAAATTTCCCCTCGAGTGTTGGTGATATTTAAATAAGATTTACACGCGTGTGGCTTTTACGCAGAAAAAAGGAAATGGCATTAAATCCACATAAGTACCCGGCCGTGAGCGTCAGGGTCGGAAACACCAGCCGTGGCCCCGTCACGGGTCCGACCGAGGGGCCCGGGGGTTGTGACGAATGGCTCCTTCCGCCCTCGGCACTGTGAAGTGGGAGTTAATAAATCATCTCCACGTGTTCACTTGGTCGTGTTTTAACCAGAGGGAAGGAGCAGGTCTCCTCGGCCCCCCGACACCGTGCAGTTCCCGGTTCATCTCCGGGGGGTTGGAAGGTCTAACCCTCGAATGAGCACAGTGACGGGGGGGGGAGGAGACGGTGGTGTCCGGGCCTGGAGGGGACGTCCCGCCCGCTGGCTCATCTCAACCGTCCTTCCCGCCCAGGATGCACTGGGGGCCTGGCCGATCTTGGGGGGCTGTCCTGTCTTCCCTGGAGCTGGGCCCAGCCATGCCCCATGGCAGGAAAGACCTCAGGACCTGGGCCACAGAAACGCTTTCCCTGGCTGGCCGTGGGCCGTGGGCCACGGTGGGAGCTCCGGGCCTCCTGCCTGTCTCCCCACAGGTGTCCGACAGGTGCGACTACGTCTTCGTCAACGGGAAGGAGATGAAGGGCCAGGTGGACGCGGTGGTGAGCTTCACCTACCAGCACCTGAGCGCCCCCCTGGAGATGACCGTGTGGGCCCCCCGGCTCCCGCTGCACATCGAGGTCTCGGACGCCGAGCTCAACCAGGTCAAGGGCTGGCGGGTGCCCATCACCCCCAACAACAGGTGGGTGTGCCCGTCGGGACCCCATCAGGACCGCAAGTCAGTGTGCGTGGTCTGAGGGGCACCGGCGGGGTTGGCAACGTGAGGCGTGGCTGCGTCCGGAGGCTCGGCATCCGCCGCGGGCGGGGCCTCCCGCTCCCGGCTTTGGGCGGCTTCGTGGCGGCTTCGTGGCAGCTTCGTGGCGGCTTCGTGGTGGCTGCATTCCTCAGGCTCCTCTCCTGAGGATCCAGACCTTTGTCCTGGCCTCTCAGCTCCACAGAAAGTACCTCTCCTCTTTCCCAGTAATTCCCACAGACGTCCCGGGGTTAAGTCTACCTACTGTGTGTGCATGGCCTCGACCTGATCGCGCAGCCGAGGAGACCTGTTGACTGGAGCTGCCTTGTGGCCCGAGGCTCGTGGGGAAGGACCTCGTGGTCCTTGGCAGGTCTCCCCCCACACGGGTGACCTAAGGGCCCCAGTTGCTCACTGGCTGTGGCCACGCCCAGGGTCTAGGCACCTGGGCCTCTCCGTGGGGCTGCTCACAGCACCTCAGTGTCCACTAACCTGAGCTGACCCTTTGCCAGGCCCGCTGGGGACAGCGAGGAAGACGAAGACGGTGAGAGGCGGGGCCGGGGCTGCGCCCTCCAGTACCAGCATGCCATGGTGCGCGTCTTGACTCAGTTTGTGGCCGAATCGGCTGACCCTGGGGGCCACCTGGCCCACCTGCTGGGCTCTGACTGGCAGGTGGACATCACGGAGCTGGTGAAGGACTTCATGCAGGTGGAGGAGCCCCGGATCGCCCAGCTGCGAGGGGGACAGGTCCTGGTGGGCCAGGAGCTCGGGATGACCACCATCCAGGTAAGACGTCCCCAAAGGCAAGGACGCTCCTCTCTTCTAAAGGACGGCCACGAATCCCCTGGATTCCTAAAGGACTGTTTATGTCCAACAAAACATACCTGGCCCGTAGACGAGGGCCTGCAGCCTCCGCAGCCGACTAACCCGTGGAAAGGCCCAAATTCCTGCCATCGACTCATAGCTGCCCTGGTGTTGATGCCAGAACCCGAAGCCGAGCTGAGCACGCCCCCTGAGCAAGCGCCACCTCCAGGTGGTCAGGCTGACCAGGGCAGAAAGGAGATCAGGGTGTCACCCTGGGGGGACTCACAAGGACTCAGCTCGAGCATTGCTGCTCAGTGCGCCCCAGAATGTGGTGTGTGGGCTCCCACGTGGGCTCCCGTGGCACACTGGGGGCTCCGTGGCACCCACAGCTGGCTGGCAGGTGTGAGAGACGCATCGGCCTCGAACCAGCACGTTGAACCCATTGCTCTCTGATGCTGGGAAGACTTTGACAACACACTTATGTAAAATAATTTTAAACAAAACCTCGCTAATACTCGCGGAGACGAGCCACGCCGCGGGAGAGCCGTAAAGTCCGCGCTCGGACGGGTGAACGATCCTCCCTCCACTCAGGCCGGGGCGGGGAGGGGCCGGGCCCCCGTCCACCCCTTCACCTCCCCGCCGTTACCTGAAAGCCGCAGGCGCTCTCACAGCAGGTGCGTGCTTCGGAAGGAGGCGCGAGCGAGACGCGCGCCCGTCTGTCCCAGCTGTTCCCCGCGGGGCGTCCTCCGCGCTGTCCGAGGGACCGCTGGGGCCGCGGAAGGTGTCCTCTGCCATGTCGCTTCTGCTTCCAGATCCTGTCACCCCTGTCGGACGCCATCCTGGCTGAAAAGACCGTCACGGTGCTGGACGAGAAGGTGACCGTCACGGACCTGGGGGTGCAGGTGGTGGCCGGGCTGCTGCTGTCCCTGCAGCTCAGCCCCGGGAGCAACAGGGCCATTTTCGCCACGGCCGTGGCTCAGGAGCTTCTGCAGAGGCCGCGACAGGTACAGAGGCTGGACGGCGCAGGGTCCCTGCCGTCATTGTCATTTCAACATTGCCATTGTTTCCTTCGGTTCCACATCATTGTGAGGATTCATTCTCTCCATACCCTTAGCTCTGCTCGCCTCTTATTGCCACGTGGCTGAAAGCTTCTCCTTAGTTGTCCTGTGACTTGTCCACGTGCCTGTGACTGAGACGTGGCGCTCACTGCGTGCGGGGCACAGGTTCACGGACTCGCTTTCCCCACAGGAAGCAGCCCTCAGCTGCTGGGTGCAGTTCAGCGACGGCTCCGTCACGCCCCTGGACATCTACGCCACCGGAGACTTCTCCCTGGTGGCCACCTCCCTGGACGAGAGGGTGGTCTCCGTCCACCAGGACCCGGACTCCAAGTGGCCGGTCATCGCCGCGGAGTCCGAAGGGCAGGGCGCCCTGGTGAGGGTAGAAATGGTCATCAGCGAGTCCTGCCAGAAGTCCAAGCGCAAGAGCGTGCTGGCCGTGGGGACCGCCACCCTCAGGGTGAGCTTCGGCCAGGGCGACGCCCACCCCAACACCAGCGACAGCCGGCACGCGGGGGCCGGTGCTCACCTGGAGAGTCACGGCGGTGACAGGACACCCCACAGGCCCTCGCAGGAGTGGGGCGGTCCGGGGGGCCACGTGCTCAGTAGCGCCTCCGTGGCCACCGTGGGAGGGAGCGTGGCCACGACAGAGAGGTCGGCCTTCAGGAAGAACCGGGGCCGGGAGAGCCTCCCGGTGGGTGTCGGCAGCCTGCAGACCATCCCCACCGGCCTCCCCAGCCTCCCGGCCCAGGCGGAGCTCCCGGGGCGTGGGGGCGACGTGGACCAGAGCGACCCCACGCAGGCCCCCAGGGGGCTGAGCGACCTGGAGATCGGCATGTACGCCCTGCTGGGGGTCTTCTGCCTGGCCATCCTGGTCTTCCTCCTCAACTGCGTCACCTTTGCCTTGAGGTACCGGCGCAAGCAGGCGCCCTTCGCGGAGCAGGAAGGGCTGAGCCACTCCCACGACTGGGTGGGGCTGGGCCACCGGGCGGAGCTGCTGGAGAACCACGTCCCCTTCGTGGCCTCGCAGGACGAGCAGGTCACAGCCTTGGACGGGGGCCTGGACCTGGAGGAGGGAAAGTACCTGCTCAGCACCAACTCCCAGAGCAGCGTCAACGGGCAGCTGTTCGCGTCTCCAGGACCCACGGTCGGCGACGGGGACGATCCAAAGAGCGAGCCGCCCACGTCCCCCACCTCCAGGAGGAGAAGGGTGACATTCACCACCTTCAGCACCCTCTCCCCGGAGGACAGGGGCCCCGAGGCGCATGCCCCGGTGAGGGGTGGTGAGGGAGACGTGGGCTGGGTCTGCCCTGGCCTGGCCCCGGGTGAGCGCTGGGACCCACACGGCTACGTGGACAGGCTCTGTGGAGACGCGTAGGCCACACGTGCGTGGACAGTGGTTCTCACTCACCTTTCGCCTTTAATTTGGGGACCGGTGGCCCTGGGGGAGGAGTAAAATGACAGGACAAGACACAGGTGATGTTCTCAGCAGAGCCCCAGGAGACAACCCTGGCTCAGCCCACGGCCCAAGGCGGCGTGGACACGTGCACTCCGATGTCCGGTGTCCACGGCCAGGCGTTCATCACGCGTGGAGGAAAAATGGGCCCTGAATCTGAGCGTCTGAGAGCTTCGGGGAAAGAGCGGCCCCTCCCTCTCCTTAATCAGCGGGGCTGGAGGAGTGACATCCACGCGGCTCCACTTCAGCGTCACAGGCGAGGGAGGAACCCTGACCTCTGACCTTGGGTCGAGCAGAAGCAGGTCGCCGGGGGCGTGAGTCACGGGACCCGGAGCGGCACGTCTCGCCGTGAGCAGGGTCAGAGTCAAGGGGGGGCCTCGCCAGCTCTGGGAGGCCTGGTTGCCCGTAATTACCTCCCGGAGACTGGGCCAGAGCCGGCGGCACCTCAGACTCAGCCGTCTCCTCCAGGGCAAGTGGGCCTCGTACCTTTGTAACTGGACACCCAAGGGAGACGGACAGACAGGAGCCTCCGAGAGAGCCAGAGCCTCTCCCCCATCACCCGGGGACTCAGGCCTAGACTTTCAATCAGGGTCAAAGGTCTGGCTTGGGTTTTAGCCACTGCCCAGTGTCTCCCCAGAGGCCACGCCTCTCCAGAGGTCGGGGGTCACTGGGGGCAGCGGGCAGTTCCCAGCATTCGGGAGTCTTGCCTGGGTCTCTGTGTCGGCTCCCAGGTGGGGGTCACCGAGAGGCCCCCCAGGTGACCTCACACGCTGTCCTTGGAGACGCTGGTCTCAAGGGTAGACAGTGATCACCAGGATCCACCCCGCTTGTCCCCGCTTCTCGGGAAAGGAGGGGGCGTTTGTGATGCCTGCACAGTGACATCGGGTCTCCTGCCCGTGGCTGTTGTTGAGACACGTGGGTGTCCGTGTGGCCTGTGCAGGGGGAGGAGCGTTGGGACTCTGGGTGTGTGAGGTCGCCGGGCGGGAAGCCTGTTCCCAGGGGCACTCGGAGGAATGTAGCGCCCACGACCTCGGAGACGGGCGGGACCGGCGCCCGCTCGCGGGACAGGTCCGAGAGCACACAGTCTGGTCAGTCCTGCGAGGCTGGGGTGGCCTGAGGTCAGCGTGGCCCTGAACACCCCTGACACCCCTCGGAGGTGAAGCCTATAAACAGGGAGTTGGAGGGAGAGCTGAGGGGACTCTCAGCCCCGACTGGCGCTCGGGCCCAGGGCAGGGAGCAGGGCCCTTGCCCAGCAGAACCCGAGGGCTCCGGGGGCAGCTCAGGGCCATGTCCCAGGCCGGCGCCCTCTCCCTCCGCTTCCCGGGTGGCTTTCTGTCTCTGCCCTCCGGTCCCTCTCCCAGGCCCTCCCTGGCTCTGGCTCTGTGTCTCTGTGTCTCTCTGAGTGTCTCCCTCCTGCTCCACCCCACCTTTGTCTCGCTCTCTGCGGTGGCTGAATTCTTCTCAGAGGACGCTGTCGACCCCTCAGTTTACACTCTGACACCCAGCGCTCGTCCCCCGGCTCGGACACTGCAGTGCAGCCACCAGAAGCCGCTGGCTCCTGTCCCCAAGCTGACGTCCCTCGTCCACCTGGGTGACTGAATGTCGTCCCCCAGCTCCTACGTTCTCGCCCACGTGCTGTTCCATTTCCTGCCCCCCCCCCCCGTCCATCTGGGAGCAGAATGTCCTGTAGGTCGTAGGGTGTGACATGTATTTATAAACCCGCCGACTGTGAACACAGAGCCTGCCCTTGGCGTCCGGCTGACCCCTCTGAGGGGCTGGCGTCAGTGACAGATGGCGGTCCCCGCACTGTGGCTTTGGTGGCTGGAAACCCGGATTTAAGGGTCCCGGCACAATGCAATTACACTCCCGCACAGTGTCCCGCGCTCTGCAGCGAGACAAGGATGACAGACTGCATTGTGCTCCGAGTATCTTTCCTTCAGGACCTGAAGGGCTTGCAGATAAATCACACACGCTCACTAAGAGCCTGCTGATGGATGGCGGTGGGGACAGCCGTGGCGGGGACAGCTGTGGTGGGGAGAGCCGTGGCTGGGACAGCCGTGGCAGGCCCAGGGGAGCCGTGGCAGGCGTGTCCCCAGCCCCCTCTGGGCCTTGGAGAGGGGAATGGCCTGGTCCTTTTTCAGGATCTCACCCACGGTCAGATGTCAACTTCCTGTGGCCACGGTGACCCTGGGCTGGGTTAAAAGGTTGATCTTCAGGTTCCTGTGGTGGCGCATCCCCAAGACCTTGCCCCAGAACAAGGCAGAGGCGTGAAGTCCACATCCAGCTGTGGATGGTGTCGAGTGCGCCAAGTGGTGCTTACTGAGCACCTACTACGTGTGGGAGGTGTGGCAGGTTCTGGGAGCACCATGCCCCCCACTGTCAACACCGTGCAGCTAGTGGGGGGGGGACAACACCAAAGACAGTTTCTAGGTCACTGTCAGTTTCCTGACGACAAAGCAGGTCACAGAACAAAGGCTGAGTCAACACGTAGCACGTCGCCCATTTTACCTAAAAAAATAAAAATAAAAATCAATCCGGGTGTCTTTCCTCTCTTGAAAGTTCAGACCCTCTGGCAAAGTGGGGCTCAGCCCCTGTTGTTTCCAACCGGGCTCGGTGGGTTTGCCGCCCTCGCCTCCAGGCGGATGGGGGTTCCCCACCCAGCCACGGCCCCTCCCCGCCCAGACCGGCCCCCTGACCCAGGGCGGAAACTCCCCTTTTCTCCAAACAGGGGTACAATTCTCCCAGACATGTCTCTCCGCCAGAGTTGGGGAAACAGACACAGACGGAGGGAGCTGTGTTCTCATGAGAATCGGGAACAAGTCTGCGGCTTAGGGGACAGGGAACGTCCCCGCGTGTCTCCCAGGGACACACAGGACGCCTGTCCCGCCACCCGGGCGCCGGGACCTGGGGGAGGAAGGGGCCTGAGAGGCTTGACCCGCGAGGTCTCCACCGGGCGTCGCCTCCCTGTGAATACAGCCAACAAGCTGCTTGTTTCTCTCGCAACTGTCCGGTCTCCCAGTTTCTGCCGCCTGCGGGGCCCCTCCCGCCAGTGGGGTGCCCACCTGTCGCCTGAGACCAGACCCGGAGCCAGCGGGAAGCGGGCTCATCGGCGCCCCCAGGGGCGGCCACGGCTGGTCGCGGCCTCTCCTTGCTCTGCACCTGAGCCCCCCGCAGCCGGCCACCTGTCCCCTGCTGTGTACCCGTGACCACAGCCCTACCTGGGGCCAGCAGCCAGCAGGCATTTCTTTAGGTGGGCGGGTGGGTGTTAGATGGACAGAGATCCGGAAAGCTCAGCCAGCGGCCCCACAAGCCTGGTCACCCCGTCAGGCCCAGGGCGGACAGGGGCCGCCCCAGGCAGGCGCCAGGCCCGGGGGTGAACTGCGGGGGAGGTCGCCCGTGGGACGCGCTGGGGGCGGGATTCCACCCGCGCCCCAACCGCCGGGTGGGTCACTCCCGGCACCGGAGACTCCTGTCTCGCTCCAGCACTGGAAATACTTGCAAAATATAAATGCAGGCTTTGAAAATGACTCCCAGTTGGTCTCCACACCGGTCAAATAACAGACACGATCAATATGAGCAATTAAAATTTCCCGCGCGCGCCGACGGGTCGCCGGCCCAGCACAGAGCCCAAGGCTCACACGTGGATCCATAGACCGGGGCGCGGGACCGTCTATTACCGCAGCGGCCCCACCCGGCTGGCCCGCCTCACGGTGGTTGAGTGACTGTGGCGGGACCGGGACACGGGGCTTTGGGGACCCTGGTCTCTCAGAGCCACTGGTGTCCGGGCCCCCAAAAGCCAAAGGGATGTTGTCAGGGTCACGGGGCTGGCTCGCGGCACACTCAAGGTTGGAGCTTTACTGCTGACTCCCGGCCTGGGTTGCTGGTTGCGGGGTTGCATCGGCCCAACACCATTTCCTGGGAGCGCCCCACGTTCCCTGGGGGCACCTCCCTTCGCTGTGTGCATTCTCGGTGGGACAGCGAAGGCAGGAGGCTGGCCCTCGGCCCTGGAGACCAAAGGCGGCCTGGGGAGTCCCGGCGCAGAGCCGTCCTCCTCTACCGGGGGCCGGCTGCCAAAGCTGCCCACCCTCTGCCCCTTTCCAAACTCCCCAGTGATTCTGTGGGGTCCCCGTGGCCTCCCAGGAAGCTACATTTTGCTCGAATTAATGAGAGTCAGTTTCTTGCCTGAATCGAGCATCCTGGCTCATAAACTACTCTTTCTATGATGCAGAAAGGGTCTTGGAGTTGGTCCTCGTGGGGCAGAGCCCGGGATTTTCTATTTTTCAAAGCTCCCTGCCCCCCCCCCTTAATTCTGATGTGCAGCCGGATCTGGGAGCCCGCTCCCAATGTGAAGGTTTTATATCTTAATTCTTTCACTTCGCCCGGTGCCCTTTATCTTCATGCCAGAAGCCCCAGCGAACGTCCCGTCTCAGGCCATTAATAGGCATTTACAACTCCCTGTCGTCGGGCCTCCCTCCAGAGCTGATCGATAGCCGCCCTCTCAGCGTTTGGCATCCTCTGCGTGCGCTGGGCGGCCTCCCAAGGTCAGAGCCGGGCAAGGAACCTTCTGCTTGGTGAACAGCACGGCCTGCGGGCCTGGGCCTCAGCTGTTCTGCGTTAAGCAGCCCTGGGCCTGCCGGGGATGGTTGAGGGCGGCCCTTTGCTCTGCCCGCGTCGCCCGGGGCACCTGGGAGCCGCTGGGCGCGACGCTGTCGGGAGGACCCAGGCTGAGGGCTGCAGAGGGGTGCAGAGGGGTGCAGAGGGGTGCTGAGCGGCTGGGCCAGGGCAGACGCCTGCTGGCCCCGGCCCTGCGGCCTCCAAGGACAAATGAGCTGGGAGGACCAGGCTCGCTCTGTCTCGTATGGAGCCTACACGCAGCCACTTAGCTGCCTCACCCAGGGATCCCCGAGAAGAGAAGGGTTCCTCTTCAAAGCCCACCCCGCGGTGCCCGCTGCAGCTGGACCTGCACGTTTGCACACGTGCAGCTGGGGCCATGCTCGGGTTCCCTGCCCGGCTCTTTGCAGGGCCTGCAGACGGCCCTGAGGTCCACAGCGAGGCCTGGACGCAGAGTCAACGGCCCTTCTCTGGATTTAGGACCAGCTTCTCGGCCCCCCGGTGACCTCCCGCGGCCCTGGCCTCCAGGCGCCCCTCGCTCAAGAATCAAAATTCCTGAACAAAGATCCCGCGGGCCAAGCCCAGCCGCGTGCTGCCCCCTAGCGGTGAGCGGGAAAACCTCGCTCCACCTGCCACAGCCCAGACCCCGCCCCCAGGGCTTCCTTGAAAGGGTCACCGGGCTGGGCAGTCACAAAATGACCAGAGCCGGCCACAGCGGGAGCCACTGCCTCCCGAGCAACGCAAGTCCCTTGGCAACAGACCCCAGGGCCCGTCTTCAGCTGGCTGACGAAATCCAAGCAAAAGCTTAGACTGGAAATGACTGTAATTCTCCCTCCCCCCCCTCCCCTTCCTTCCAAGTTCCGGGACTCAGAGAATTACGGATATTAAATACGGCGACTGCGGCTGCCCGTTGTTGCCCGGAGCGCGATGCGTTAGAGCGGCACCTCCCGCCCCCCACCCGCCCGAACGGCCCCTTGGTGCCCGCCCGGCGCCCGGCGCCCGCACTGTGCTTATTGTTGCAGAGAGAAGCCCAGAAACCAGCCCGAGCATTAATCACTTCATTTATTTCAACACAATATTTGGAACCACTTCATTAAATGTGCTCGGAGGGCCCTGTCATTTCTTCCCTCCGGCCGCATCTGTTTCCCACAGATAATACGCCCCGCAGAGGGCGCAGACGGTTCCCTCCGAAAGGGATGGATGTGATTTCACTTGATTTATAGGCTGGGGGGAGCTTTCCTCTTGTCTCCCCTCAAAGGAGCCAAACGGCATGAAACATTTCATTAGCGAACTCACCCAGGCGGCTGGTGACTAAAGGGCTCCGGCAATTAAGCCGTTGTTCTGCTGGATGAAAGAGACACTGTTTGGCGGTTCCTTTTGTTTTGTTTTTGCTGGAGGGGGACGGCTCCTCCAGGGAGAGCGGCTCTGACAACGGGGACGCCGGGTGGGCAGCTTTTACCCACCTGACGGACAGCGATCCTCAAGTCCCCGGCAATCTTGCCTCTCAGTCTAAGGAGTGAGCCGAAGACGAGGGCCTGTCTTATCCGGGGAGTGCTCTTCTTAAAAAAAAAAAAATATATATATATATATATATATATATAATGTTTTCATTTATTTTTTTTTAGAGAGAGAGGAAGGGAGAGAGAGAAAAACATCAGTGATGGGAGTCATTGATCGGCTGCCTCCTGCAGGCCCCCGACGGGGGTCAGGCCGAAACCCGGGCCTGCGCCCTGACCGGGAATCCAACCGGCAACCTCCAGGTCCACGGGATCGACGCTCAACCCCTGAGCCACGCCGGCCGCGCTGCTTTTACACATTAAGTGAGTTTGTCCCTCCTCCCTGGGAGATGCTGGGCGGCGAGCGGGATCTCAGGAAGACGTTGCATTCGGTCGGGTCGAGGGGGCCACAGCCTCAGCCGCACCAGTGGGGAAACGGAGTCCCCGGAGAGTGACAGTGGCAGGGTCCCCAACCCGGGACGGCCCCGTGACACACACTGGCTCCAGAGTTACCCGGAGAGGAGGGAGAGAAGGAAGGCGGGGCGCGAGGCGCGGGCGTGAGCGACGGGGCCCCAGCTGGAATCGCCTGCCGCGGGAAAGAGACTGCGGGCGGTGGGAGCAGAGGTGGGGCCCGGCCCGCGGGGCTGCCGTCCCCGAGATGCGGGCGCCTCGTCTGGGCGCCAGCGAGGGCAGTGGCAGACCCCACGGGTTCGCCCGGAGTCGAAATCCCGGCGTGGGCTCCAGGGCTTCCCCGGGTCTCAGCGCCCCGACCCACGCGTCCTGATCTCCCGGGTGCCGTCAACTGCCTGAAAAAATGTCACATCTCTCAAAAGGGGACTCCACATCAAAAGTGACCTCGGAGTAGATTTTCTGGTGGTTACGGGGAGGGACGGGCTGTGAAAATCAGCTTCTCTGGCGGGGTCCCCGGGGCGCAGGCAGAGCAGTGAGTCTGCGCGTCGGCCCGGGGCTGGGGCTGGACGGCCGAGCGTCGGGGTGACGCGGCTTCCTGGCAAGTGTCGCATCTTTCCACTCACACGCGGGACCCAGAACCGGCCGTTCACGGAGACGGAAAGACCGGGAGGCCCGGGGGCTGCGGGGAGCGGGGAGGAAGGCGGCGTATTGATTAAGGGGGACAGAGTTTTCTGGGGGGATGATGAAGTGACTCGGGCCCAGAGTGGTGAAGGCGCCAGGACACTGCGTCTGTATTTCCTGCCCCGGGGCCGCGGCCTCACGAACGGCTCCACGATCAAGTGTGTATTATGCATATTTTACCACGATTTTTAAAATTAAGGAAATAAAATCAAACTTTTTTTAAAAAAAAGAATGGTTTGGGGTCTGGTTCTTGCGTCAGAGTTGTGGAGTGCAGGCAACAGAAACTAGTTTGGGGCTGGTCATATTTTTCTGATGTTGGGGCAGCGAGGTCCCAAGGCTGGGCACCCGCACTTGCAAGCTGCAGCCGCCACGGGTCTGTAGCTGTGGCCGCCACCCGTGGGGGGCATTGTATCAACCTTCCCTTCCCCCGTGAGTAATATACTGTTTATCTATATCTTGCACATATAAGTGATACATATCTTGTATACATGTGATATGTAACATATATTACTTCATCATAATGTAACCAGTATATTTACACGCTATATATATTAGAGGGAGAGAGAATGTAGTGTGTACACGGATAGGTAAATAGGTAGATAGCAGAGATAAATATAGTGTCTGTGTCTGTGGGCAAAGCTCGACACCGTCTAAATCTGAAAGGTCCCTGAGCCCCCGTGTTGTTGGAGGGAGGGCTGTGCGGTGTGGGGACCGTGCGGTTGTTTCACGTCACTCCGGCTCCGTCCGCAGGGCCGGCCTCTGTGGGACAGTCGCAGGGACGGCCCCGCCGACATCAGAGGTGACCACACTTCGCGTCAGCCGAGGGGATGGGAACAGACGCCCGGGGACGTCAGACGTAACCACGACTCTTAGGCAAGGGGACGCGGCTGCATTGCTTCCCCCGCTGCAGGGGCCTCTCGACGGGAGCGGTTCCACCCCGACGGCCACGCTGCGAGCCTGAGAGGAGCCCGGCCACTGTCGTCTCAGATCTGGGGCAGACGCAGCTCAGCCGGGGCACACTGTCCTCTCCGCTTGACACGGACGGCGAGGAGGCTCGGACAGGCCCAGACACGGGCCCGCGGTCGCAGCCCTGCTCCCTGGAGGCGCCTGGCCTCCCACCCGGGGCCTCGGGCTCCCGAATGCAGGCTTCGCCCTCGTGACCGGCCTCCCCTCTCCGAGCCCGTCCTCCCGACGGGACCCAACCCCGGCTCCTCTCTCCGGCCCCACAGCCCCGGTCCTGAGAAGCTCCCCCGCTGTGGGCGGGCAGGTCGGGGCTCAGCGGCTGTTTGTCCTACTTTATTTCCTTAATTATGTCTAAGGTATCGTTGGCCACCTACAGAGAAGGAACAAGGCTCACTGGAAAAACTGTAACCGGGAAACGCTACAAAGTGTCTCGACATCGCGTCAATGGCGCAGGGGACGCAAAGCGAGCGGCCTGTTGATAGGGAAGCGTCTTTTCACCCCTCTGCTTGGGCCCTAACACGGCGACCGCGTTTAAACCGCTTCGGGAGCCGCTTGAGTGTCCGCATCTCCTTTTAAAGGCGGGGACGGGGTGGGCGGGTCTGTTTCTGGCTCTTAGGAACAAAGATTGGCTATTCGGGATGCACTTTATTTACTTAGAAGCTGGCCCTTCCCCCAAGTGCGGGACAGACGTGCGTGTTGATGCGAAGACATGAACTGGTGACGCGAGGTACAGCGGAGTCGAGCTTCTAGGGTGTCCCCCCGCCAGGGACGGAGCCTGGCTTCCAAACGAGCGGCATTTTCCAACCAGCAGCATCGCCGGACGGGCCCCGAGGAAACGCCGGGCCTTTCGCAGGTGTCCGCTCGTCCCAGGTGCAGTCGGCCGTGTTCCCCGCTCCGGGGCTCCGCTGCCCCCCCTCTCGTCTCGATGCCCCGACGGGGCCCAGGCCCCGGTGCCCCGCAGATGCATTAAAAAGGGGGGCGGCACCTGGTCAGCAGGCCTGCCCACCTGTGTCCCCCTCGAGCATCCGGATGAGGCTCTGGTAAGTGTCCCTTTCCACCCGCCACGAGTGGGATGTGCTCACATACTCCCTCCCCCTGGCCACCAGTTCTCCTCCCAACGCCGGGTCGCGGACCAGTCTCTTCGCCAGCTGGACAAACTCCTGCGGGGGGGGGGGGGCAGCGGGTGTGGGTACCTGGGGAAGGGGGCTGCAGGGCACCAAAGAGCCTTGGCTGCTTCAGCTCCCAGTCCCTCGGTGCCCACCTCCCCTTCCTCTGGAGAGGATGGCCTTCAGGAGGGATGGCAGTTAATACGAACTTGGGGATGGGGTAAGAAATGCGATACTAGGATGAAATCTGTGATGAACAGCCCCACACGTACAACCTGGGGAAGGGCTCCCATTACCTGCGGGTCGGAGAAGAGCAGCCCGGTGACTCCGTGCCGGACCACGGCGGTGTTTCCCGGGATGTTCCTGGCCAGCACCGGCACCTCCAGGTCCATCGCCTGCGGGTGGAGAGGAGACGGGCGGGAGACGGTAAGAGCAGCGTGTGGCACAGAGTGAGTGCTCCTTGAACACTCGAAGCTCGAAGACCCCGGAGCATCTGTGCACCAGTTAATTCTATTGGTGTCGTCTGAGCTGAGCCCCCAAGGAAACGCTATTTTGCTTTTTTCGAGCTTTGAAAGGTGCAGGGTTTATTGAGGAAGATGCCACGTCCGTCAGTAGGGAGAGAAGGCTGGGCAGTTAGTCTCCTCGCCGCACCCGCGTGGCCCCGGGGAGACCGTTACCTCCAGGATCGCGGCTGACATGCCCTCGGAGACGGAGCTGTTCACCAGGGCGAAGCAGTTCTTCATGACGGCGTGGAGGTCCCCCTGGCGCATCTCGGGGACCAGCCGCACCCCTGGGGACCTACAAGAGGCAACGCGAGTGGGAAGCATGTTGGGGGTCTGACGGGAGGGGCTGGGGGACAAGAGGCGACACTGCCCTACAGACGTGGGAACCAGGACAATGTACTGGCCGCTGGGTTTCCTCTCCCGCTGAACACCCGCTCCCTTCCCCCACTCACCTCTCCACCTTGGCCTTTACTTCCCTTGTGAACACCGGATCCACCTGCGAAGAGACCGAGACAGACGTCAGGGAAAGCCGGAGCGGAGCCTGCGTGCAGGAGGCCCGCACGTCGTGGCCTCGGAGCCACACTCACGGTTTACAAAGGAAAACAAAGCAGGTAGGAAAGCACAGCCGGCTCCAGCTACTCCATCCTAATAGCAAGAAAGAGCGGGGACTTGAGAGACGGTCCAGAGAAACACACCCTCCTGTGTGCTGTCCAGTCCCTAAGACCAGGGTCTGGTGCGGCCCAGGCGCCGCCAGCTCCACCCAAGTCCAGGCCTGAAACGAGCCTTCACAGGCCGGGGACCGGGGGACCCTGCACCCAACTGTCTGACCACAGAGACTCCAACAAAAGCGACGAAAAGGCAGGTTTCGCCCTGCGTGAGCCCCCCTGGTGTTAACAACAATGAATGATTTAAACAGAACTGACACAATGTTTCCAAATTTACACGTGTGTAACACATCGCTTGAAACATTGTGAACCGCGTCTGGCTAACAGCCTCCCGCTGCTACATTGTTACTCCGGAGGCGGCGGGAGGGCGGGCCCGACGTCCACTCTCATTCACACGCCGCCAGTGGGCGCTGGGGACGCGAGCCCGGCCCGGCCCGCGGAACGCACGGGACACAGCCCCCTGGTTCATCGCGCCGGGATCCCCTGCTTTCCAGAAGCCCCGCCTGTGTGTGTCCGAGTGTGTGTTACACCACAAGACAACTCGGGTAGAAGAGCAACGCGAACTAATTTCAGAAGATGCGCAGAGAACACAGGACAACAGACATGGGGTCAACTTACTTCAGGACCTACGATCGCCAGGTAGACACTGGGCTCCTCTTGGTGCCATTCTTGGGGAGAAAAAAAGGGGAAAAAACACTGTTACAATGGTTGCAAGTCCCAGCTGAAAACACAGACTTAATATTACTTACACCATAAAATACATTATTTCATATTTTGCCTTCACTCACATTAGTCCGTTTAAATGAGATGTATTTACAATGTAAATAGTTGACATTTTTGGCTTTCGGTATATATTGTTGTAATTATGCTTTATCCAGGTATCTAATTAATTAGGTGACCGGAAGCAATACGCCGCTGAAACTCGGTCACCCGCCCACGAGCACACGGGTCATCACGAGCAGCCCCAGTCCAAGCGCAGCGCACACGCTGGCCTGCGCGGAGCCTTCTCGGGTAAAATTAGTTTAGCCTCCTAACTACCGGCTACTTTTTAGGCTTCCCCGGGGAGCCGGGGGCACGGGAACCGCAGTGACTGCTGGCGCTTGTGTTCCCGGTCTTTCCACGGTAACAGCCTGGAGAGCAAGGAGGTAAAACCCGAAACCCGCCCGGGATCCCGCAAACAGGTGCCTCGGCCGACGCACCCGAGAAGGCGTCCACCAGGTAGAGAGGGTCTTTGACTGGCCTGAGCCCGCAGATCAGGAGAAACACGTGCAAGTTGTCGGCGTTTTGGTTAATGTCTGCAAGACAAGGATGCAGGGAACCTTGTCACCGTCTGCAGCTCGCAGTGGACGACAGACGGCAACCGCCAGCTTCGAGGCCTGGGGAGGCCGGGGCGGCCCGAGGGCGGGCGACGGGGGCAGCCGGTCCATCTCTGGGCAACCACGCGCGAGGGCCGACGCCGGGTCATAAACCCCAGAGACGCATCTCATAAACCCTCGGGCCACCCTCTAGCCGGGCGGGCGACCCCGGCCACAGCGCCTCCCGTCCATCCCGCACACACGCACACAGTATTCAATCGCACACATTGCGCCGAAAGGGCGGCCAAGCAGGTCCCGGGGGGGGGGGGGACGTCTCCTGAGGAGTATTTTAAGTCTCAGGGCTGTTCCGTGAATGGTTCAGTGACAAGACTCTCGACGACGAATCCCCGTGCTCGGGACGTGATGAATCCCAGCCCCACCGCAACGTGTCCTGTGACACTCGGAAGACGGAACAACAGCGCACGGGGCTGCTGCAGCTGGTGCAGGGGCTGAGGATGGCACACGCTGCCCACGAGACGGAGGGACCGACGCCCGGCTCCTCCGGAAGCCGAGGACAGTTTGCTCTCCCGCTGGGATGGACGCGGGCACTCAGGGAGTTGCTTCTAATAAAACGCTGCTCGTTTTTTTTCTTTTCAAGGAAACCCGGCGCTGACACAGCGTGGGGGAGGTCTGGTTTGAAGGTTTTGGAGAGCGGGCTGGGGTGCCCGTGTCTGCTCCCCACGGGGCGGAGGCGCTGGTGGCATCACCAAGATCGGGAGGAACCGGCCTGTGCACCTCACCCCGCCCTGCTTCCATCCCTGTCCCTCCCGTCCCCCGTCCCTCCCAGACCAGTGACTGTCTTGGACCCGACGGCCTCTTTCCCAAAACCACGAGGACGCAGCGGGTCACCGAGGCGTGTGGATGGGATTCATCTGCCCCAAACCCTTCGGCTCCCCGTCTCACCTGCTCTCTGGAGGAAGGTGCTCCAGCGAAAGGCGGGGTTCGGGGCAGTCGTGATTCCTGGGGAAAGAGACGGGGGGGGGACACGTTCACGTGGCTGGGAACCGTGGCCGAGACCCAACCAGCTGCGCTGCGCTAACATTTAAATGCTGGCCGCACGTGGTCCTGTTGAGGCCGCCGGAGTCCCGGGTGCTTCGTGAACTCCCATCAGCGGCCCCGCACTCGAGGTGCAAACGGAGAGCCTGGGTCCCCAGCGAGAAAAACCCACTGTCCACGTGTGGGCCTCGTGGCCACTGGGCCACAGAAAGCTGGTCCCTTACAGATGCCTGCGGGTGACAGGTTTCTAAAGCAACTAAACCGCAGAGCCCCAGGTGGAAACTGTGCCGTCACTTAAAGTCCCTAATCTCAGCCTTTCCCAGACCGAGCGGGGTCACCCCTCACGCAGGCCCGAGAGCAGAATTCTCCAAAAAACTGGACTTTTTAAGACACACAAAACCCAGTGGCAACATTGACCAGACTATGTTTTTTTAAAATCTTAGCAATTACAGGTTATATCCTGTATCATTCGGCATGAGCTTCAGGTTACGGCACAGGGTTAGACAATCCCATCCTTTCAAGTGTCCCCCCGACATTTCCAGGACCCGCCGGGCGCCACGCACACTTGTCACGATGTTATCGACTGTGTCCCCTGTGCGTACTTCGCACCCCCGACTACTTTGTGCCCCAATCCCTTCGCCTTTCTCACCAGCCCCCCAAGCCCCTCCCCTCTGGCCGCCTCCCGCCCCTTCTCTGCGTCTGCGACTCTGTTTCTATTTTGCTCATTAGATTCCACCTATAATCGGAGTCACAGGGCATCTGCCTTTCTCTGCCTGACTTATTTCAGTTACCGACCATCAGGTTGTCCCGAGAGCAGAAACACCCGGACATCTCACGAAATGTAACGTAAGTCGTCTGCAGGGCACCCCCTGGGCTAATTCCCGTGCCCGCCCCACGCCCGCCCTGGGCGCTGTGGGCTCCCCGGGACCCTGCAGAGTCTACAACCTGGGGAGCCGACTGCCTCCCGGTTTCTCTGTTGGAAACTGAGGTTCAGAGGGCTTAGCGCGGCCCACGGTGTGTTCTAACCGCGCGGGTTTCCCCTGCGGGGGCCGGGCGGGGGCTGGCCACGCACACCCGTGGGTGGGAGGCACCGGCCTTCTCAAGCCAGGTCTCTGAGACCCGGTTTACCGGAGCGTGACTGGGCCGCTGCGGGTGAAACCCGGGGAGCGTTTCTTTGGCGACCATTCCGTGCGCCCTGGAGGGGGGCGCAGGGGGCCAAGCGCCTGGCGATGGGCACCACGGACACCTCCTCCCGGGGCTGGGACCTGTGACCTGGGCCTGAGCCCCGCCTACCCGCCTACCCGCCTAGCCCCGTGCGGTCAGTTCTCTGTCCGCCTCTGGGCCCGCCCTGCCCCTGACTCTGGCTGCCCGACAGCTGTGCCAGCTGTGCCAAGGCGACCGAGGGTTTCAGGAAAGGACAGGACCATCCAGGCCCCCAGCTCACTCGACTTACACAGAGGGGCTCAGCCTTCACCCCGTTTAGAACATTCTTGCGTTATGTGCCTATCGCGCCTCCGCCAGCCGAGATGCTACGTGTTCTGCCGTTTAAACGGCCGTTCTACGGTCTCCTCGGATCTGCCTTGCAGCTCAGTGTCGGGAAGCAGTGTTCCCACTCTACGGGCTGTTTCTAAGTAAACCTCCGCTATCGTGTGAGTGCGTCCACAGCCATGTCGCTACGTGCCTCTAAAAGATACGCGCAGATTTTTCATTTTTTACTTTTATGTTTCAAATCTGTTTAAAAGTTCTTACCTTGACTCTGGACGTGGATCTTACCCTGCGCGTGTGGCTTTTGGAAAGAGGGAAGGAAGAAAGAGAAAAAATTGGATAATTCGTTACAGGTGCTTTTCTGAAATAAGAGGAAGGCTGTAAAAAAAAAAAAAAAAATCCCTTGGAAAACACCGCAAAGCGTCGCCCACGCAGCCGCGGGGACCGGTTCCCCTCCGGGAGCCGAGGGCCACCCCGGGTGGGTGCGGGTCAGCCCGCGGGGAGCGCAGCGTGTCAGGCGGGGGCGCCGGGAAGTCCCTGAAATTAGGCGGAATGTGAGTTTGGCGTCTTACTATAGTCGCTGCGTCAGAAAAGTCCCTGGAGCTCAAACCCGAGGCGGGCTTCTTTATTCCGAGGTCCAGGCCGTGACACGGGGCCGAGAAAGGAAACCTCGGTTCCCCGCCTGGGGGGCGTCTGGGCGAGGAAGCGCCCACCTGCCCCGCCAGACCCGTCCCCACAGACGGTCCCTGCGGCGCTTCTCCCGCAGCCTGCGGGCCGCCCGCCTGAGCTCGAACGAGAAAACGGACCGGGCAAAGAGCCGTCCTGCTGTTTCACAGCCACGTAAAAAACCAGTGGAGCCCGGCCGGCGTGGCTCAGCGGCTGAGCATCGACCTGGGATCCAGGAGATCGGGTTCGATTCCGGCCGGGGCACAGGCCCGGGCTGCGGGCTCCATCCCCAGTCGGGGGCGCGCAGGAGGCGGCCGGTCAGTGACTCTCATCATTGATGTTTCTATCTCTCCCTCTCTCTGAAATCAATAAAAACATTTAAAAAGCACACAAAAAACCAAAACTAGTGGAGTTTTAAGAGCAGCAGCACCAATAAAAGACACCAGCACGCGGGGAACAGAGCCCACGGCGGGGGCTCCAACAGGCCGTGTGGACAGGACGCCGCTCGCTCCCAGCAAGTCGCCCTCCCGTCCTGATTCTGCACCTTCCCCGGCACCGCGGCCGTCACAGACGCGCAGACACGTACCCACTGCAGGCGGGCGGCGGCCTCCATGGACTCCGTGAAAGCGACCGCGAACCTGGGGAAGGAACAGGAAGAAAGAGCGGGGCCCTCAGGGCGAGTCGGTTAACATCCCCGGGGGCTGCTCTTGGCGTCGGATTGCGAGGGAGGGCCCAGGACGCGTGGCCCGACCTGCAAGCCGTCTTTGGCAGTGGGTGTTGTTAATTCTCACCCGAGGATATTTTTTCCACTGATTTTTAGAGAGAGAGGAAGGGAGGGAGGGTGAGGAAAGAGAGAGAAATGTCCACGTGAGAGAGACACGTCGATGGGCTGCGTCCCACACGAGCCCCGACCGGGGCCGGGGATCGAACCTGCGACCCAGGCCCGTGCCCTTGACCGGGAATCACACCGGAGACCCTTCGGTGCGCGGGCGGACGCTCTAACCACGGGGCCACACGGGCCACACGGGCCACGGCACAGCCATCTTTCTTACTCGTGGTCACCAGCCGCCAGCTTTCATCTCCGCTCGCATCGGAGAAACTGGTCCGCGCGCGGAGTGAACGCAGGAAGCCCCGGGCGCCCTGTGTGTCCCGCTGCCCCCGTGCAGGGCCCGAGGAGCGGGACACGGCTGGGAGCCGGCGCAGGGGGGAAGCCGGGGCCGCGGTCGCTCTGACAGGTGGTGTCTCTGTAGGAAACGCGTTTAGAAACCCCGGGGCTCAAAACCACAGGCACCTACCCGCAGGCAGCCGGTGCTGGCCCACGGGGCAGGAAACAGGCGCGGTGTCCCCGCCCCCTGCTGTGAACGTCCTCCCTGTGGGGCTATTTCTGAGCCGCTTTAGGTCCCAAAACTGTCTTCTGCTCACTCGCTTGGCAAGGTTCAGCTTTTCTGACAGGGTCCTTCACAAAGTTAATTTTGGCGTTTGTACTATAATTACCGAGTGCTCACTAAGTTATGATACTTGCAAGACAAACACCCAGTTCTAGAAGACGTTTGAATATTATGCTATATAGGGGAAAAAAGCTTAAAATACAAAAAAAGTTCTAAAATACACCTGATAGGGGAATATAACTCTTTAAAGTCTTTGGTTAAAAAATGAAACTCTCGTTCTAAAAGAGAGACGCGTCTGATGCTGATAGAAAAGTGAGCCCCACGGTGTCAGACAGGAAGCCCAGGGCTCCGCCGCCTCCCCGCCCACTGGCCCCAGTCGGTCCCCCGAGGACCGGCGCGCGTTTCAGTAACAGGGCGACCGGTAGTGCTCGTGACGACAACGAAGATGACGCCCTGGCTGGTGCGCTCCGGGGCTAGAGCCTCGGCCGGCAGCCGAAGGCTCAGGGTTCGATTCCCGGTCAAGGGCATGTGCCTGGGTTGCAGGTTCCATGCCCGGCCCTGGCCCGGGCGTGTGCAGGAGGCAACCAGTCCACATGTGTCTCTCACGTCAGTGTCTCTCTCCCCCCCCTCCACTCTCTCTAAAAATCAATTGGAAGAAATACCTTCCAGTGAGGATTAACCAAAAAATAATAATAATAAATAAAAGAGGTTGGTTTTGTAGGGAAAGAGGGAACCTCCCAGGCTGTGGGCTGCCCCGGCCTTCGGGCCTCCACGAGCCCCCGGGGTGGACGCACCGGGCTTCCTGGAGGACCTTCCCCATCACTCGGCGCTTGTCTCCCTGGCGCAAGTCTTCATTTAAGTCCGTTCCGCCGAAGATGATTCCGAAGGGGATCCCGTGACCTGCCGAACGAGGTCGGTGAGCGAGGCGGAGCCCGGCGCCAGGAGCAAGGACCCGGGAACCCGAAGTCCCTGGGTTTAGTTTTATCCAGGGCCCCTCGGCGGGGGGCAGGTCAGAGGGATAAACGCCACGTGCCAGTGACTAACCCGGCGGGACGCTGGCCACGGTGCTCAGGGCCGTCGGAAATGAATTTTCATTACATTGGGACACAGGAGCAGCTTATCAGGCCGAGCTTATCCCTCCTAGGAAATGGGCTAATCTGGGGCTATTGGGGTTCATGACGGGGAAAAAGAGCTTCAGACTGAGCCCTGCCGTGGCTCCTCACGGACACCACACCCCCCACAGACCACGTTAAGTGGGCGGCCCGTCCAGAGACCCTCCTCAAGGACTTCTGAAGGCCAGCTAAGAATTTCAAAACAGACCAAGGCCAGATCGAACTTGAATTCCTACTGGGGTTTCCACAATCTACAGAGTCAATATTTAAGTAAAAAGAGACCAGTCTTCCCTTGTGTTGCCCTTTCAGTTATTTTCGTCAATCTGCAAATTAGCAGATTCTCTCTTTTCTCCGTCTGGTGAGGGAACCGTCCATAAGTGAGTTGAACGAAACCTCTCCTAGGTGCCCGTCCTACGTCTTGTAAAAGGGCCCTATTTCTAGCTTCTGAAAACGACGCTCTAAGTGAGGAAATATGGGGTGTCCCCCCCAAATGCATACACACTGTAACCGCTGATGGCTCCATTCTGAAAATGAAATGTCTATTTAATAAACACTGTCCTTTATCAATTATTCAAAGTGCGTGTGTCCATTTTGGGGGGACACCCTGTATACACCCCAAGCATTCAGGATAATACGTCTCATGCAGTAAAAGCAGCTTCCGCATGAACCCCTCAGTAAGAGAAAGCGCGCCCCAAACGGTGACCGGGTTCCTTCCCTTTGGGATAAACAGGACGAGCCACCCGTCCACGTTTCATCGGGCGACGTGGGCGCTCGGGGCCCCCGGCCCTGCCCCGTGCAGGGGGAAGGGTTACCTTGCAAGAGCCGGCCTCCCCGGTAGAGATGGAGAGCCAAGGCCGCCTCCAAGCCCTCGGCCCGGATGAGGTCCCCCACCTCCGACGGGCTGTCAAAGTCAAAGGCGTCCTTCAGGAGGCACAGGTGACCCGCGGCTTCCAGATGGTCCCTTTATCAGGACAGATAAACAGAGACGGGGAAAGAGGTGTGGAAACAGGGCCACGCCCCAGGTGGCCGCATGATTAAGGCTTTAAATCAAGCCCGGCCGGCGCCGCTCAGCGGTTGAGCGTCGACCTGGGATCCAGGAGATCGAGGTTCGATTCCCGGTCAGGGCACACGCCCGGGTTTCGGGGGTTCAATCTTCAATCGGGGTGCGTGCGGGAAGCAACGGATCGATGTTTCTCTCTCTCTCACCGTCCTTCCTCCCTTCCACTCTCTCTCTAAAAAAAAAAAAACAATCCTCAGGTGGGAATTAAAAACCAACAAAAACACCATGAAGTTACTTGGAACCCCGAGCACCTCGGTGGGAGACGTGGGTGTGAGCGAGCCCCTCCCCACTCGCTCAGTGTGCTCCTCAGTTTCCCGGATCCTCTGAGGACACCTGGGAAGCTCCCCTCGGGCTGGTTTTCTCCCCGGAGCCGCGACCCCCCCTTATCGGAACCGCCCTGGGAGGGAGCTCAGGCCCGGCCGGGCCCCACTCGCTCCCCGCCAGCGGGACTGCGCAGGCCTGTTTGCTGCTCTTATCTGAAGTGTTTGCACTTCAATAAAGACACTTTCACAGCGAGATCCCAGCTGGAACTGGCAGCCACCACCCAGGCCACCGCCCCAGAGGTGCCAAGTCCCGCTCTCAGGGCCGTGGCACCCGCGTCAGTCCCGATGCCCACAGGCTCGGCCGTGGGGTGAACGGCCGGACGAGCGACGCTCCGCCTTTTCCATCTCGCGGCACATCAACTAATTACTAAAATTCTGTGCCACTCCTAGATATAAATTGTACTTTTTGCCAATCTGACCAAAAAAAAAAAAAAGTGTCATTTTGATTAATTCTCAGTGTGGCCGCTGTCGTTTCTTATTGGACAGTCTCAGGGGAAGGGGGTCGGGGCCCGCACTGGACAGCCAGGTGGGGCATGTTCGGAAAATCCTGGGGGCTCACCTGCGGAGGCCTCTACCCCCCCCCAGCTGTGTCCAGCCTCCGGCCAGGAAACTCTCTCCAGGTCTCTGAGGACGAGCCCTGCGCCCTGTCTTAGGGCAACGGGAGGCTCCTCGGAAACCAGGGGCCCCCCGTCCCCGCCCCCGTCCCCGTGGCCCCCGCGTCCCCCGCCCCCTGTCGCTGCCGCAACTGCCCGGCTGCCCCCCGCCGGGGCCGCGCCGCCTGGGGAGCGAACTTTGTTCCCTGGTTTCCACCTAATTGTGTAACTCGGGGAGCTGCTGCTCCGGGGCATTTTCTCGCTGATTTGAGGGGGCATCGATGCGAGGGGGACACGTCCACCGGCTGCCCCCCGCCGGCTCCGTGCGGGGCCCGGGTCCAACCTGCGACCCAGGCCCGTGCCCTTGACCCGCAGGGAAGCCGGACGCCGGGCGCGCGGGCAGGTTGCGGGGGGCTTTTGAGCGGAAGGGGCACAGGGGGGGCGGGGGGGGGGAAGGTGGCCCAGGGCTCATTGTGGTGACGCGGAAACGGACCCACGGCGGGAAGTCGATTGGGAAACTCGCGGAGCAAGTCTTTTTTTTTTTTTTAAAAAAAAGCTGCTGCTAAGGTCGGGCAGCCACCGGCTCCCTCCGGGTCCTGGGGGCGCAACATGCTAAGCAAGAAACTGGGGGGACAGCGCTCGGAAGGCGAGCCCGCGGGCCACCCCGCTGCTCACCTGCGGCTAATGCAAAGCTGAACGTCCACTGTAATTGGAAAAAATTGTTTAATGTGAAACTAAAATTAAAATCACACAGAGAGAGGTGACCAGTCAGGAGCGCGGGGAAGCTGGGACGCGGGAAGGCCGCGCGGGGCAGGGGGCTCCTTGGGACGCGGGGCTGAGCGCACGGCCGGGCCAGGGGACCCCTCCCCGGGGACCCCACCACCCCACCCGCCCGGCCCCGGTCCCTCCTTCAGGCCCGGGTTCTGCGCAGACGCCGCGAGCGCAGCGCCGAGGCCTCCGCAGCATCGCGCCCGGCACCGCACCTGCGCACGCGCCCTCGCCCCGCGGCCCGCGGGGGTCCCGGGCGGCCCGCGGGCTCCAGTCTGTCCCCCGCCCGCGGGAAGGTGAGCGCCGCGGGCTCCCGCGCCACAGGAAGCCCGGGGGGGCACCCGGGTCCGCGTGGGGAGCCCGCGGGCAGCCTCCGCGCGCCCCCCCGCCCCTGCGGGGTCCCCTCGGCAACGCGGGCGCCCGGGGTGCGCGTCAGGTCGGCGGCGCGCGGCGGGCCCGGGACCCCGGCTGGTCCCCGCGCCTCCCTCCGCCCCCGCGCCCCGTCGGCCGGCCGTTTGCGCGCGCGGATGGCGGGCCCGGCCGAGAGCCCCCCGCACCCCCGCACCCGCGGCCCGCGGCCGGCCCCGCACCTACCGGACGCGCCGCGCCGTGACCGCGTTGCCCGTGTGCGGCCGCAGCGCCGCCAGGAACAGGAGCCGCATGTCGCCGCCGCCGGGCCATTGGCCGCCGGGACCGGGCCCGGGCCGGCACCGGGCGCAGTTAGTCCCGCCCGCGGCTCCGAGGCCGCGCCCGCGCCCGCCGGTTTCTGTGCCGGGATCGGGGCGCGCGGGGCCGCGAGGGGGCGCCTGCGGGGGGGCGGGGGAACCGGACAGAGCCGTGGGCGAAGTCGGGGGGCCTCGGCGACCAGGGGCGGCTGGGGGGCTGCCCCCGTGGCGGCGATTTCGGGTCCCTTCCCACGGAGACCAGGGGTGGCCGCGGGTTCGCCCTCCACTGACTCGGGGACCAGGGGTGGTTTCCGGTTGCTCCCACGGGCACCCCTGGGTCGGCGGGTCCCCCATCTCTGTGGCTCAGCCCCAGGGACCAGGGTGGCCGGTGTCCACTCCCAAGGGGACCAGCCCCGGGGGTTTTCTGATAGGATTTGAAAAACCAGAGCTCTGCGGACCGAGGCATCGCCCCAGGGCGCCCGGCGGGGGAGGCCCCTGCGCCCCAGGGCGCCCGGCGGGGGAGGCCCCTGCGCCCTTTGCACGCGTTAACACAGAAACCGGGTCACATTTAAAATGTTGAGATGGGGCAAAAATCTGCCCCAGTGGGGCAGCAGCGAAAAGCAGCGCTCAGGGCCCCTCCCTCCAGGGACAGGAGCCGAGAGGGGGGCAGAGGCCAAGCAGGGAGGACACCCCCTTACTGGCCATCGCTTCAGGCCTCTTTGGCCCTAAGAAACAGAAGCTTATTTCTTGGCCCCACGGTCACCAGGGACCAAGACTTCTCTGTTTCCACGCCAGCCTCGCACTGTTGGGCCTCTGCTCTGGGGGGGCCTGGAGGTGCAGCTGCTGGGGCCACACCAGGCAGCAGGGAGGAGGTGTGCCCCCCCCCCCCCAGACGATGCATTTCATTTTCTGGGCTCCTCCCGGATGTCACAGGGCCCTTGGTTTAAGCCTTTACCTTATTGGCCACCTTACCACCTCTACCCTCGGAGGCAGCTGGGAAATGCAGTCCCTCACCTGGGCACACTGCCGCCTGCATGGCTACTCAGACCACAGCCTCCAGGAGCTGGGATATGGACATCTCTCTCTCCAGGGCCCCCATCCGACCCACTGATGAGGTCCCTAAGGCCCCATCCATCGCTCCATCTGGGACTGTCCCCCACCCACCCCTACTCCAAGGTCTGTGCCTCCTGGACTGAGCAAGACACTACACAGAGCAGCCGGCCCCTCCCCCTCCCCGGGAGGTGAGCAGGGCTCCGGGCTCGGGGCTCTGGGCTCCAACCTCCTCTGCTTGCCTGGGGCAAAGTCCTGACAAAGGAACACACTCCCTAAATGCTCATTGAATTGAAATCTTTGAACTTGCACCCTTGGGAGATTCTAGTCCTGGGAGACCGGGCTCCCAAGCCCCTGTGGAAGTTGGTGCCGGGACAGGACTTGCTGGGCTGACGTTCGGTGGTTGGATCTTTCTGGGACACGCCTGCTCCGTGTGGGAACAGATCCTGTGTCCTGGGGCCCGCTCCCTCGCCCACGCGCTGCTTGTGCCCAGCATCGCAGTTAGTTAGCTCGTTTTGATGAAGTCCTTTATGATCTCCCCAAGTAGGTACTATAAAAGGGCACAAAGGCAAATGTGTTATTAAAGCACAGAAATCATTACGGGGGGGGGGGGGCGCGGAAAAGTGCTAGGCATCTGAAATTCTCCAGGTGTGTCTAGCATAAGGGTCTTAAAATACATGTAAAGCAAAATCTTGTGATCACAGTGTTTGCTCAGTTTCTCTAGTTTCCAGCAGGAGGGAGAGCCAGACTGTGTGATCTCCCGTATGAAAACGCGAGCGGCCGGGGAGAGCGCCTCGGGCACGCTGGCTTCAGAAAAGGCTCTGTGGTCAAAACCGACGCCCCCCAGCCCTCCTTTCTCCTCGGCCCGGCCTTCTCAGGGCGGCGGCGCTTCCGCCTGTCGGGGCTTCCATCTGCACCGTCACCCCTCCCGCGGGGGAGAGCGCAGATGCTAAGGGGGGGCTATCGCTCAGCAGACAGCTGCCCCGGAGCTGCGGTCTCAGGGTCCCGGGAGGGCTTCCTGTCCCCGGCTTTCACCCGCGGCGCTCGAAAGTGACCAAATACAAAGAACGAAAGAAAGAAAAAGCTGTGGGTCTGAAGGTAACTAGTTCCCTCTCACGTTGCTTAATGAACATGAGGAAGTTTCCAGAACCAGGTGGTTTTCTCAGAGCTTTTGGCAAGAACTCGGGGCCTCTGATGCCTTCGCTGTTCTGACCCCGGGGCGAGCCTCCCGGAGGCTGGGATCTCCTCCAGCGGAGGGCCTGACCACGCGTGGTGCGGCCACGAGGCCTCACATTTCTAACCGCGCAGGACACACGGGTCCCATTCTGCCCACGTGGAGGCTCAGTGAGGGGGAGATGTTTGAACTGCTTCCAGGAAAAGCCCGTCCCCCCCAGAGTCCCATATTTATTCTTGAAAATTGTTAGCTTGCTTTTATTACATGACCGGTCTATGTTTAACATACAGATGAGAACAGAATTTAAAAACCACGCAGAATCCCACTGCCCTGAGATGAGTACTATTAATACTTTGTATAATGCCAGAAAAAGGCATTTCTTTTCCTTGCTGTGGCCTTCCACAATTTATGAGAAGCACCTAGTAGTTAAACCCCGAGATTGTTGGCCCCTCTGCTTCAAAGAGCCCCTCTGTTCACACCGCAGAGATAAGCTACTCTCAAGGCTACATCCCTGCATCTGCCTCCTCCCTGCTGCTTTCACAACTCGGGGATAATTGAGTTAGTAGAAAGTTCCCTTCCTCCTCCCCCTCAAACAAGCCTCTTTTGAACTCTCTAGGCATGTTTTATAGGCTCAGGAAAAATACCGATTAGACCCCCCCAGGGCATCTGCTGCACTGCCTCCTGGAAGGCCAACAAGGTATAAGTTTTCAAGACAACCTCCCAGGTATCTGCTCAACTTCAAGCCAACCCAGCCCCCGCCCTTCCTTGTGGCCTAACAACAGTGCCTGCTCAAAACCCCAGGCCCTCCCTTTGTTTCTTGCCCTTGTATGGATTAGAAATGCACTGGCCCTGTCCCTTCTGGGGGAAGTAAAATAAACTTTCTCTCTGCACCGCTTCTCTCAGTTGTGGAATCTTTCACAGCCCGCGCCACTGGCCAAAACCCTCACGCTTTGGTTCCAAGTTTTTCCACTTTATAAATAGTCATGTTACTGGGCGCCCACCGTGTGCCTGGAGGTGCCCTAAGCCCTCAGCAGTGTCCCAGGATCCATGGCCTCCCAGACGGGGCTTTCTCGCCACTGTACAGATGAAGAAACTGAGGCCCGAGAAGACATGTGGGCTCTTCACCATGTTCCCTTGGCTCTGCTATATGGACAGTATATTTTGTTGCTGATTTTTATATTTTATTTTTTGGTTTGTTCGTCCTTTTTGTTACAAAAATTGCAACACTCTATACATATTTTTGGCTCTTTTTTTACTTAATAATTGTGGTGGGCCAAATTCTAACCTGGCTGCCACATGGTCCTGCCTTCTGTTTGAGGCCTCCTCCGTGTTCAGTCAACACCCTCCCAGGGATGCTGGGGAGGGAACCTGCAGAGCTGATCACACCCCCAAATGAGTTGCCCGTAAGGCAGGGAGATTACGCAGGGGGAGTCTCACCCAATGAAAT
Source organism: Miniopterus natalensis (assembly GCF_054644295.1). Lineage (NCBI taxonomy): Eukaryota > Metazoa > Chordata > Mammalia > Chiroptera > Miniopteridae > Miniopterus > Miniopterus natalensis. The sequence continues at coordinate 27,045,490 of NC_142100.1, read as the reverse complement.
GGTCCCTTTCAAGGGACTGGGCATTTCCTGATGTCAGGAAGTCAAGGCATGATAGGGATTTAATGTCAGGGCGAGCCCTTGTTGCTGACTTTGGGGCGATGGGGCTATGTGGCAAGGGATGCTGGCAGGATCCAGGGGCTGAGAGCAGCCCCCAACTGACAGCCAGCGGGTAACGGGCACCTCAAACCCCTACCTTAAAAAAACTAGACTCTCCACAACCACAGGGGCTGGAAGGAGCCCAGGTGAGATCTCAGCTTTGAGAGGCTCTGAGTCACGCCCACCGCGGACCTGCAGACCTGTGGGCTGATTTATGGGTGTTGCGCAAGTCACTGGAGTTGTGATAATTTGTTACACAGCAATGGAAAACTAATAGGGTAATATATCAGGGGTACTCTTCCACCCCAGAATCCTGCTTCTGCAACACAGTTTAAATAGCTACATAGTATCCCTGTGTACCGTGTGCCACCCTGTATTTAATCAATGCCCTCTAATTGTACATGTTGCTGTTTCCAGTGTTTTTGCTATTTTAAGCAACATTGTAATGAACGTTTTATAGCCGAGTCTCTGTGCACATTCTTAGATTCCTGGTAGTGGAACTGGGCCAAGTGTAGGGGAATGTGGTTTTGATATAAATGACTAATTGCCCTTTAGGAAAGCTACCCCAGGGTACTTTTCACTGACCCCTTATGAGCACTCGTTTCCCAGAACATGGTCAACACTGGGAACTTTGACAGTTTTAATCACTGGATGTTTTCCAACACATTTCACAAGGTCCTAAGAACTCTTTACAAATAACAACATTAGCTTTGTCACATGTATTTCAAATATTTTTTCAGTTTGCTGTTAACTGAAGTTATTTTTTATGCAATTAGTTTTAAGTCTTTATGTAATTAAATCAATAAACTTCTTTTTTAGGCCTTTTGTGTTATGCCTAGAAGAGCAATGCTTTTATACAGGCTTATTCCAGTGGAACTCAGGGCATCCCCCATTCTTCCCCCCCGGGTTGGAAACGCTGAATTATATCATGTATGGGCTTCAATTCTCGTTCTTTGTGTTCCTCTCCATTGATCTTTTCTGTAAGGCCCAACCTAAAAAACAGATACACTTATAACTAACTACTGGTTATCATTTCATGATTGCCACATAGATTCAGACACTTGTAAGGAATCGTGAGAGTGGCAAAGCACAATAGTTAGGCGGGTCCCACATTCGCGAGCATCTCACTTCTTCAAGCAGGGGGAAGCAGAAGTCCATTCTCTTTTGCTTACTCTCAGCCCCCTCCTACCTCCCTTTCTACTGGCGAATGCCTGCCTCTTGCAGGTGTCTTGTGGGTCCTTAGAACTCAGGATGGAAAGAACCTAAGAAGTAGAGGTTGCTACTCACAAGGCTCAAATAAAACGAGAGCTTGAAAAGAGGTCAAGCCCAAACCCATCATCCCGGCCACACACTCTCACATCCTCTGTGAAACAGAAACGCAAGTTGCTCTGAGAGCTGGATTCGCTCACACAAAAGCGGGTTCACGTGGCTGTGATCGGGGCTCAGGAATGGAAGGTTCCATTGCATCGGTTGGCTCTTAGTTCTTGCTTCTACCTCGGTTATCCGCAGCCAGGCAGAATTGCAACAGGGGTGCTTTGAAGTACATAGAACTTATGACAAGTCTCCATCCCTGAGGAGTCAAAGCTGGATGGCAGGGCCTATGACTGTCACACAGCTAGTGACTTACGCCAGGGCCTGACCCACAAAGGTGAGCCCTGCAGAAAACTGGGAGCCAACGAAGCAGAAGCCTGGGCTATGGCGCGGATGCTGATCAGTCACGCGTGGGCAACGGGTGTTCAAAGGTTGTTTGTTGACTGAGCGGGAGAGTGACGTGGGGATGGTGTAGAGTCTGTGATGGCGGCTGGCTGGCCAGCGTTTTGAGGAAGCCGAAAGTAAGTGAGCAGATGGGGCTGCCAGGGGGAGAGACGGATGTGAAAGGAGAAGTAGGAGTGGCATGAAAAATGTCAGAGAAGTTGACCAGTCCCCAAAATGTCCCTGGTCTTGGATGGCTCTGACTTCAGGCTATTACCTTCTCTGACCTTGGCACTGGGCAGGGCACGGGGGGGGGGGGGATGGACAGGAGGGGCCCTGCGTTTTGAAGCAAACGTTGCATTTTCAACTTCAGTTTCCACCACGGGGGTCCTGGCAGCTGGGTCCTCCTCAGAGGGCCGGAGGTGACCAGGCCACCCGCAAGGCCACACTCTGCAGGGCAATGCTGCCTGTCTTTCGGACGCCTGCTGTGCAAGAGGGGTCCTTTCTTTATCTGACGATTGTGGCACACGGGAGGCTCGTACGTACAATTACTTCCAGGCCCAAGTATACCCAGCAAAGTGGTGAGACTTACCTTACCCCGAGTCCTTAACTGGACAACCACTGGGGCTCAGGCGGGGCTCAGGGGCCGCCACCTCACTGAGGACAGGGCCCAGGCAGAGAGCCCTAGGAGCAAACTGGGCCAGGTTTGCGGGAAGATAACCTGGCTGCCCCCCCTGGTTCTAGCTTTTTACCCTCCTACTTTTCCATAGAATCACAATAGCTCGCTTTTCGCTACACAGGTAACAGAAAATCCAATACAGTTGGCTTAAACAACCTAAGTTTATTATCTACCTTCTCCCGCAGTCTCTGGCGGGCTCACCCTAGACCAGTTCATCTCCTGGCTGTGAAACAGCTGCCGCGAGATCGATTCTGGAGTATTTCCATCACTAGAGAGAGACCCGGGCCCTTTAGGGGTCACTCCACCCAGCGCCAGGCACTGCTGTGGGTGGGTGGGGGTGGGGAGAAGGGGAGGGCTGGTGAGGATCAGGAGACAGAAGGACCTCATACTTGTGGGGACCACGGACAAACTGGGAAGACAAAGGAATAAATGAATCACCGCGCCCGGCTGGGCGTGGCTCACCGACCTAGGACCCAGGAGGTCGCGGTTCGATGCCCGGTCAGGGGTCAGGGCACAGGCCCGGGTTGTGGGCTCGATCCCCAGTGGGGGGCGCGCAGGAGGCAGCCGATCAGTGACTCTCATCATGGACGTTTCCATCTCTCCCTCTGCCTTCCTCTCTCTGAAATCAATAAAGACACATTTAAACAACAAACAAAAGCCGTGACCGACACTGTAGAGAGAGTAAAGCAGGGCAGTGGGACGGGGTGGGCCGACTGTGGATGGGCCGACGGAGCCCACCCCGTGGCGCTGAGCGCGGCAGGAGCGCGGGATGCGGGCCACGTGGCGGGCCAGGCTCCGGGCGTGGTGCTCCCAGGACCCCGCTGCTCCCAGGGATCCGCTCCGCCGTCCAGAGCCCCCTGGGGATGCCCGGGCGCACCCCTGGTTGTGACGACTCAGGAGCTGGGGTGGCAGAGGCATCGGGTGGAGAGCGGGGGGCACAGGGAGCGCGCACCCCGTCCCGGGCACCGCACAGCGCCCGCGCCCCGCACGCACCTGCCCACGTGGCCGCGCGCCAGCCGCGAGCCCTGCCCTGCGGCAGCAGCGCCAGCAGGGGGCGCAGCGAGCAGGCTCCGCGCCGGGGCCTGGACAGCAGGCGGACCCCCGGCCACCGCGCGCGGCCTGGGTTTCCTCCCCGGGGGGGCTCTGGGGCCTCAGAGCGCCAGGCTCAGGTGTCGCTAGAAAAGCCGCGTCCCTGGCAACGCCTCCATCCTGTTGTGTCCCAGACGGCGGAAGTGGGAGGCTCCTCCGTGGTAAACTTCCGGGGCGGAGCCGGAAGTTCCCGGCGGGCTGCGCGGCGGCGAGCCCAGCCAATGAGAACACTCGCAGGGCGGGCCGAGGTGGCGGGCACGCCCAATGAGAACGCTCTGGGCGGGCCGCGGCGGAGGGCGAGGCTAGTCTCGCGAGAAGGGCGCGGGCCGGGCCGGCCGAGCGGCGGAGGGAGGGAGCGCGCGAGCGAGCGAGCGAGCGGATGGAGGGCGCGGGCGGGCGCGAGGAGGAGCGGGCGCCGCTGCTGGGCGCGCGGCGGGCGGCGTTCGAGGGCCGGTGGCTGGCGTGCGCCGCGGTGCTGCTGACGGAGCTGCTGGAGCGCGCCGCCTTCTACGGCGTCACGGCCAACCTGGTGCTGTTCCTCAACGGCTCGCGCTTCGGCTGGGAGGGCGCGCAGGCCAGCCAGGCGCTGCTGCTCTTCATGGGCCTCACCTACCTGGTGTCGCCGTTCGGGGGCTGGCTGGCCGACGCGCGGCTCGGCCGGGCGCGCGCCATCCTGCTCAGCCTGGCGCTCTACCTGCTGGGCATGCTGGCCTTCCCGCTGCTGGCCGCGCCCGGCACGCGCGCCGCGCTCTGCGGGGCCCCGCGCCCCACGCGCGTCCGCAACTGCTCGGCGCCGGCCTGTCCGGACGCGCCCACCCGCTACTGCGCGCCCGCCGCGCTCGGGGCGCTGGCCGTCGTCGGCCTGGGCGTGGGCGCCGTCAAGGCCAACATCACGCCCTTCGGCGCCGACCAGGTGAGCGCGGGCGCTCGGCGGCCGTGGGGACGGGTCGTGGCGGGCCCTGGGGCGGGGTCCGCACGGGGCGGCGCTGCGGGGCAGTGGTCAGGGGAAGCCGCAAGCCGAGGGGGCCTCCTTTCTGCAGGGGAGCCGTCTGAGTCGACACCTGCACGATACCAAAGGAGCTTTGCAGACAGCTCACCGGCAAGTGCAAAGGCCCTGGGGCCGGGCAGAGAGGAAGCCCCAGTTGCTGCCTTGTCTGCTGCTACAGTAGCAATCATGTTGCAACACATAAATGTATCAGTCAACACCTCTACCCCTTAAACTTATACAAAGTTACAGGTCAAGTGTTCTTCAAACAAAAGTGGGAAGAGAGGCGGGCAGGCAGAGCCGGTCGGGTCAGCGTTGGAGGCTCGTGTTCAGTCAAGTAGGAAGCCTGCGCGGATTTTCATCAGGGGAGTGATCTGATCTGATTTGCGTTTCTCAAAGGTTTGGCCTGCCGCCTGCCAACCGAATCTGGGCTACTTCCCGTTTTCGGAGCTAAGAATAAGAATGGGCCTTGGGCTTTTAAGTGGAAGAGAAAAAAGAAAAAAAAAAAGAATATTTTGTGACATCGAAAGTGAGAGGAAATTCAGATTTCAGTCTCCATGACGAAACCTTTGTCAGAACAGCCCCGCCCAGTCCTGTCCAGTGTGGGCTGCTCTCCCAGGACAGGAGCAGAGTTAGAAGTGGCGAGAGACGGAATGTCTCTCAAAACCTAAAACGTTTCTGCCCTGGCCCTTCTCAGACAAAGTCCTCAGACGTCCGGTGTTGAGACGAGGTTGTATGGGGCCTGATGACAGCAGGAAGCTCGATAGGAGTGTTACCCTGGCCGGGTGAGAGAGGCTCGGACTGGACACGGGAGGCGTTAGGATAAGTGATGGAGGAAAAGTGAGCAATGGGAAAGGTAACTCCTGGTTTTTCTGCTGAGTAACCATATGATTGGTAGCAGTTACTGAGGGATTGCTCTGTACCAGACCCCGTGCTGAGTATCAGTCCACAAGGTGCCTCTGCTGTTATTGTGCCCATTTTACAGATGAGGACCTGAGGCTTGAGAAGTTAACTGCCTTGCCCACAGCGATACAGCTAGTACGTGACCGATCCAGGACCCCAGAGCCCGAGGTTTAGATCCGAGCTTTAACCATATTTGTGTAACGCTGTCCGCTACAGTAAGGTCACACCTTAGAACGACATTGGAGTGATAGTTGCAAGTATTGTTTGGGGTTGGATCTCAAGGCTCAGGCTCATGGCTTTAGCCTTCAGGTGCCATTGGCTCTTGGGCCAGCAGTAAAAGCACAGAACTTGGCACACAATTGTCCTCCATCTCTAAAGACCAGGTCACAGGACTGAAGTGTGATGTGTTTATCTTATATGCCCCTTACTGGACCAAGGGTTCTTCCTATACTGTTTTGTTTTAAATTTTAAAAAAATTTTTAAATTGTTTTTAGAGAGAAAGGAGGGAGAAAGAGAGAGAGAGAGAAACATTGATTTGACATTGCTGCCTCCTGCATGCCCCCTACTGGGGATCAAACCCACAACCTGGGCATACGCCCTAACCGGGAATCGAACCCGCAACCTTTTGGTGCACTGAGCCACCCAGCCAGGGACCTGGGTTGACTTTTGAAAGAAGACAGCGGCTGAAGATTCCAAGGGTGTTAGATTTTGATGTAGACATGCCAGCCCCATGGTTTCCCCCAGTGCTGGCCTTTTTCCGAGGTCACCGTCATTCTTCATGGACAGATTGAAGGTTTGAAATAACAACCTGAAAGAAGAAAAGCTCATTTTACCAATCGAGAGCAAACGATGCCTTTTTTTTCTAGAGGAGAAAGAAACCACACTCTTGTGCATTTTAAGGAATTTTTTTCAAATCAGCCAGCGTTTGGACTCACTCCACACGATCCTGGTCTTTTCACGGTGCTTCTGTGACTCGATTCTGTGGTTTCTCTCCAGCTGTCACATGGAAGCTTGTCTGCCCTTGGTGTAGGGCAGGGCCGATGATGTAATGTGACTAATATGAAGCTACGGACAGGCCTGCCCAGGGCTCCGAGGCACGAGGCATGTGACTCAGTTTGTAGGGCCCAGCTTCCCATTCATTACCCAAAGTTGCTGGCATGCGGTTATTTCGGGCTCAGTAACAGGCTGAGGTTCTAAAGTACTCTTTGGTGAGTTGCACTTGGAAGTCCTAGTGAGTTGACGGCAGATTTATACAGGGTATGGGGTAGAGTGAAATCTTAAACTCAGGAACTTTGCCTGACTAATTGGATGCTAATTTTCCAAGCTTTGTTGAAGAAGATCTAAGAGTGTGGATGGGACAAAGTGTGTGCTGCCTCTGATACCTAAATTGTGTCTGCATTCATTGTAGGTTTGCGTTCACTGGCCCTCTTCCCTTTTCAGCCCCCCCTCAAAAAATTACTCGTTTTTATATCTTTAGTCATATTTGCTCTGTAACCAATTTTCTGGTTACAGTTCCTCTTTCCTCTGGTCTGCCTGCAGGATGGCGTGAATATTTGAGTCCAGCTTAGTAACATTTAAATACATTGTGTCTCCATGAAGAGCTGTCTCTGAATTCTAATAAATTCCTTACACAGATCATTCACTCAGCAGTCGCCCCAGCATTGGGTCTAGGACCTGTGTGCCATTCTGATGTGGGTGAAAACGTTTACTTAAAACTTAGATTTTCAGTTCCAGGTGCTGGTTACTGTAATTGTAGCGGATTACTTTCCAACACTGTAAACAGTACAGGTTAGAATATCATGTCAACTAACACAACTGCTTACAGGATGCTTTTCTGTGCCTGCCTCACGTGGACCATCCAGCACTCTGGGCTCCCTTTGAGTCAGTTGCCTGTGGATCGTGCACACCCAGAAATCACTGCTTCCCTCGGTGCCTGTGTTTGTCCAAGTTCAGGAAATTGGGGATTTGAGTCTTCCAGGAATCTCTCTTCTTGTCACGGATCTCCAGGTCCCATGGATGGCCTTCTCCCCAGAAACTAGGTTTCCATTTCAGTCTGTAACTTCCTCTTTGCTCTGGTTTCTCAAGACGTGGAGCTGTGGCTGAGGTTACACGTCCCCTGGGAGGCTGGCTAACATGCAGACTCCTGGGCCCAGCCCCAGCAGCAGTGTGTGGGGAGGTCTGGAACACGGGCCTGCGAGTCTGGGAGCATCCAGGTGTTCCCCATTCAGGTGTCCGCAGATGGTGTTCTGAGACTCCCCAGGATTTTTTGGATTTCAGCATAATTAAGAGAAACAGCCCAGAATGTGTGGTAATTGAGAGTGTAGGTGGGTTTTTTTTTAATGAGGGACCTTGCATGAATCTGTAAACATCTTTTCCTCCCTGTCGTCCCCAGGTTAAGGACCGAGGTCCAGAAGCCACGAGAAGGTTCTTCAATTGGTTCTACTGGAGCATCAACCTGGGCGCGATCCTCTCGCTGGGCGGCATCGCCTACATCCAGCAGAACGTGAGCTTCGTGACCGGCTATGTTGTGCCCACCGTCTGCATCGGTCTCTCCTTCCTCATCTTTCTCTGCGGCCAGAGCTTCTTTATCACCAAGCCCCCCGATGGCAGCGCCTTCACCGACATGGTCAAGATCCTGGTGTACTCCTGCCGCCCCCAGAAGCGAACGGCGGAGCCTAGCCCCAGCGGGTGAGTGCTCCGTCCCACCGTGGGCTCAGTTCAACAGGACCAACCGACTGGTCCTTGTAGTTGAGACACCTGCTGCGGCTGTCTCATATTTGCTGTGTGCAGGGCACTGGCCCAGGGGTGTGAATGTCTCGTGTCCTTAAGCCCCTGTCAGCACGAGGAGGCAGGTGGGGTGTCGTCTCCATCCTAAAGACAGACTAGCGGCCTGACTCGAGTTCGAGCTTTTAATTTTTAACCTGGCTGTGACCTTTCTGGTTGATGTGCTGGGCGGCTTCCTACGGCTCAGTTCCGTAGAGATGATGAAGGGGGACGTTGGCAGGCACCTGGGGGACAGGTACCTGCTCCGTACTCCTCCCTTACTTTAAAAAGCTTTGCCGTCCATTCAGATGGGGAACTTGGCAGTTGCTCACATTGTGGGCACCTCCCTGTGCTCCCATGGAAAGCTGCTGCCTGTCACTGTGGTCCGCACCTGAGGGTGAGCGTGGGCCCCTGATCCAAGGTGCCCTGCAGCCGCTCTGGCAGGAGAATAGAGCAGCAGAATAAAGGTGCAGGGAGGACAGCCCATCCCATCTGCACGGACTTCCCGGGGTCGCCCTGACAGCCCCATGGACTGGAGCTTTAGAGCTGAAAGTCCCATGTCCCGGGCAAAGTGGGCCGGCCCACTGGTCACCCTGCCTGTGATTTTTGAAGAGAATGTCAAGACTCTGCCCAAGCAGAGGATCAGGATGTTTTCCTTCTGCTGTTTGTTGAGCTATAGTGGACACATAGTAAAATGCACCCCTTTGGGTGAACAGTTCGGGGCTTGCAACAGGTATATTCTATTATGTAACATTACATGTGTCGCCACAGTGCGTTCAGGGCTAGAGCTTGCTATTGTCCCAGAGAAGTCCTGGGACCTGTGTAGTCAGTGCCACAGGGAATTTTTAGGTCCAGGTCAGCGTTCTCGATAGGGCTGTCACTCCCTGAGCCAGAGGTGACCCCTCAGGCACATTCTACAGGCCAACCCTCCATCTGCCTCCTCGGGCTTGTCCGAGTGTGTCTAATTTTGGGCTTGGAGCCGTGACGACGTCTGTATCCTGTCCCTGGGGGTTTGAAGCTGCCTGAACAGCCTCCTTGGCCCCCGCCCCTTTGCTGGCTGATCAGACGGCTCACCTGAGCATGAGGGGACCCTGTGGGCTGGAGCAGGGGGCCTCGGACTTCCGGGCCAGGTCTCAGGTTCGGGCCCCAGCTCAGCCTTGTTGCCTGGGCCCATTCCTGCCCTCTCTGTGCCCGGCTCCTCCTCTGTGTGGGGGGCGAGCAGGAATGTCCTGACCTGCACGGGGTTGTGGGCAGGGTGAGGACTGAGCACTTGGCCTTACCTGCTGCCAGGTAACATGAGCCACCTTGTCATGATTGAGCTTTGCCCCTCTGCTCTTGGCTCTTCCTCGAATTGAGAGGTGACAGCTCCCCCTGCTGGAGCAGGCCCCCCACATCCCCCCAGCACGGTGGTGGCTGCATTTTAAATAAACAGCCCTGTTTTATCTACCACATTGGGACTGGTTGTCAGGTTCTGACATCTGATAAATTACTTTAAACATCCAAAAGTCCAGTAGATTTCTTTTCAATTATGAACCCGGGGGGGGGGGACTGATGTCACTGCCACCAGCTTCCTCCGCACGGTAGACCGCTGACCAATGTGACCAGTGCTGGGATGGAGTAGCCGTAGCTCAGGGACAGCCCTGTGCCTGTCGCCACTGGTCGGGGGCGTGCAGGGCCCTCGGTCAGGTGTCCCTGTGCGTGTGCGTGGCGATCTCAGGAACAGCCTGAGTTGCTTGGGGTGGCGTGTCCAGTGGGCAGGGGATGCAGTGATGTTCCCATGAATCAGTGCAGCCAGCTGCCCTCCTGCCTCGGGGGGAGAGAACTAACTCCTTCATTTTATTCTCCAAGTGAAGGCGGCGGAGTCTCTCGGCAGCCTTCTAAACACAGTCTGTTTGGTTCCTGTAAGATGTCCCACGGAGGGCCCTTCCCCGAGGACACCGTGGACGATGTGAGAGCCCTGGTCAAGGTGGTCCCCGTCTTCCTGGCTCTGATTCCTTACTGGACAGTGTACTTCCAAGTGAGTGGGACACATGCTCATTTCTGTGCCTCCTGTGGGAGGGGCCCCAGTGCGGGTCCTGCCGTCACTCAGCCCTTGGGGCCTGAGGCTGCTTTTCCGTGGGTCTGGTGCCTGGGAGTCTCGTCTTGAGTTACTGACTCATTATTTGCTGACTGAAATGTTTTGAAATTTTTTTCCAAAGAGGAAGCAGGGAATGGGTCCCCTTTCGTTTTTCCAGGCCCCACTTTTTCATTTGGTTTCTCATTGGGTAACTCATTTCTTTTTGAAAGTCAGTCTCCAGACGAACTCAGGGTGAGCGGATAATAGACTGGTCTGTTCTCAAGCCCGAGTATTGTGCTTATGGCTGCAGAGTAGCCAGGGGCGGGGCACCTGCCGCAGAGGCTGAGCCGGCAACTGTAACACGACCGTTTTCACCCCTAGATGCAGACCACTTACGTTCTCCAGAGCCTCCACCTGCGGATCCCAGAGATCTCCAGCCTCACCGCCACGGCTCACACGGTGAGAGCACAGCGGAGACCCGAGAGTGGCCACCAGGGGTGACGCATGGTCCCTGTGCCCATCGCAGCAGATGCCTTGAGGAGGGAGGGTAGTCAGCTCGAGTGGAAGCCTCCTGAAGGGGGATGTTCACTATTTTAGAGGCTGTTTTTCCTTGGTCGTGTCGTTTCTTTGATTAACTTGACTGGTGTTACCTACATCTCGACGGCTATTTTCATTTGGTTTTTTCTCCCCTTGAAGTAGAGAAAAGTCTCGTCTCTGTTCCGGGTCTAAAACAGGCTTTTGCCCGGGAGGCTAGACCTTGTAGAAACGCACGGGGACAACTCCCCGGCAGACGCCGCGCCTGAGCGGCCACGCGCTGCTTCTCGCCCGCAGTTCCCGGCCGCCTGGCTCACCATGTTCGACGCGGTGCTCATCCTGCTGCTCATCCCGCTGAAGGACAGGCTGGTGGACCCCGTCCTGAGGCGGCACGGCCTGCTGCCCTCCTCGCTGAAGAGGATCGCCGTCGGCATGTTCTTCGTCATGTGCTCCGCCTTCGCTGCCGGTAAGATTCCGGCTCCGGCCCATTTCCGCTCAGAACCAACCTGGGCGGTGGTGGGTGACGCGGACACGGGGACGGGCCGTCCGAGAGGGGTCCCGGGAAGCAGCACCTTCGCAGAGATACTCATGGGGTATCTTAAACCTGGGCATTGTTCATTTTATCTTTTCACTGCATGAAGTCTGGGATCCTCTAATTTGCCATTTTTTTCTGGAAGTGAAATTGAGGTCCTACTCTGGACAGTGGCCTGGATTGAGTCCCAGGAGGCTTGTTCCCGCCCTGCTGACTCAGATGTCAGACGGGTTGTTGGCGGGTAAATGATTTTCACAAACGAAGGGTGGTGGTGATTCTCAAAGGCGAGAATTTGCTGTGGATTCGTCACGTCTGGGCCGTTCGTGGCTCCACAGGCTCCCGAGCCCTTTGGCAGCTCACGCAGAATTCCACGCACATTCCCGGGAGGAAGGTGTCCTCAGACCAGGTTCCAGGCAGCCCTCCCCTTAGGAAAAAAGAGAATGTTAAGGACTGAGGCCTAGTGTCCCATCACCAATGGGGGGTTACTGATGGGGGGGTTACGTCTTCAACTGGAAGACAAGTTAAAATGCCTCCTGCTAGAAAGCCGAGGCATTGCTGACATTTTCAACTCATTTGGACTTTTCCGCTCATTAATGTTTGAAAATGACTGAACCGTAAAATAGCTTCACTTTATAACAAGAAAGGAAAAGCTGATGTTCCTGAACACGTGCTGTCCTGAGGAACTGAATGCTCTGCCAAACGGGAGATGGGGTTTAATGCTCACAGCCTCCTCTCCGATCCCGACTAGACGTTTGTATAAACCATGGAGTGGTCCCCGCAGGAGCGGAGCGCCCTCCTGGCAGCACACAGTTTCTGCGGTGTGTTGACTACAGGCCTTTCCTGTACTTTCCAGAACAATCAGTAAACAGCTTGTAGCTAACACCCAGCTTTCCGGTTCACGTGCGAATGTCAGAGGACAAAGGCTGTGCTAACGGGCTCTGACTCCTAGGGATCCTGGAGAGCAAGAGGCTGGACCTGGTGAAGGAGAAGACCATCAACCAGACCATCGGCAACGTCGTCTACTTTGCGGCCGACCTGCCCATCTGGTGGCAGGTGCCACAGTACGTGCTCATCGGCATCAGCGAGATATTCGCGAGCATAGCAGGTGGGCTTACGGCCGAGGGGCCTCGTCTTGAGGATGAGGGCGGGCGGTTTCATGCTGTGGAACCGGTGGGGAGAGTAGCAGCGCGTGTGTGGGCGGGGCCTGCGGTTCCCGTCGCGTTGCTAAGGAAACAGCAGCACCTGGGGAGGTTCTCCTTGCTCCTGGCTGAGCTCAGCTTCCCAGCGGCATTTCCATGATGGGCCTCTGCCACCTCTGGGGGCCACCGGAGAGGACGTGCCCCTGGGGCTTCCTGTCTCGGTTCTTCTGGGTCTGGCTCGTCCTGCACCCGCTGGGCCACCTTGGTTGCCCGCCTGAGGGTGCAGATCCGTCCCCACTTGGTGTTTGAGCCCAGACTTCTATAAGGAGGCAGCCTGCATTCTACAAACGTCCTCACAGGCTGCCTTCTCCCTCGGAGTGAGAAGCTGGGCCGGGTAGGGCCAGTGGGGTCCCTGCAGACCTGCTCCCAGCGCTAGGGGCTGGAGGAAAGTGACAGCCAGGGGATGGGGGGAGGCCGGTGGGGGGTGAGTCTCCACTGCACACAGGGCCAGCTGATGGGAGGGGCTGGTCACCTGCAGTGGCCCCTCCTGTGGAAACAGGCAGGTCTCCTGGTGCAGTTACTGGGAGAAGCTGAATTCCAGGTGGGCTGCTGGACCCACGTTCAACTCTCGCCTTTAAGGTGGAACCTTAAGTAGTTCCCACCTCAGTGTGTGTGGTTTACTTACGATCCCGTCAGTAAGACTCTAGGAAACGGTTGCTTCTCTGCTTCTGTCCATGGAAAGTGGGGGTGTCTCGGAGTTGGCAGTGTCCATGGAGGTGAGGGCAGGACTGGGCTCCTGCGTCGCTGCATGTTTGGGACGTGTCTCGTCCGCAGTGGTGGTTCTAGAACTTGCTGGACACCGTCCCCCAGTGGGGAGGAGTTGACCCCCCAGGGCCTGTGCCTGCCCTGCACTGTGGGCAGGAGATGCGTCCACCCCTCCCGCTGCTCACAGACGCTCCTTCCCCCAGGCCTGGAGTTCGCCTACGCGGCCGCGCCCAAGTCCATGCAGAGCGCCATCATGGGCCTGTTTTTCTTCTTCTCGGGCGTCGGCTCCTTTGTGGGCTCGGGGCTGCTTGCGCTGGTGTCCCTCAAGGCCATCGGCTGGATGAGCAACCACACAGACTTCGGTGAGTGGCCTGACGGGCCCTATGCCTGGGCCGGGAGGGAGCGGCGTTGGCTGAGGGCTCGGCTGAGTGCATGTGCCTCAGAGCCACCTGTGCAGGGTGGGGCCCTGCTGGCTCCTGTGTCGTTAGCGCCCCTGAGATACAGGGGCCTCGGCTGTCCCTGCAGCCTGCACCTTGGCCTGCGCCTGGCCCGCACGCGCCGCTCTGTCCACGAGGACAGCTGGTCCACAGACTTCACCTCCACCCTCGTGTCCCCCTCACAAGTGTCCCTGTATCCACCTTGGCTTTGCATTTTATTTTCCTGATGGTACATGTTCATTCTCTGCTATTGAAGGAACAGGTTATAGTTGCCCTTTTTTATAAACAAGTGTTACCCACGTCAGCTGTGAGGGATGTCACGGCCGGTACCAGCAGGTGGCATCTTGGGCATTAACAGACGCACAGAGGAGAGCTTTGCTGCGTGCGGGTTTACACTGGACCCAAATGGACCCCGAGGAGCGGGGAGCAGTTTCTCAGCCGCGCTCTGGGGGGGATCTGAGTGTGCAGCCCGAGGCTGCATTGAGAGGGCGTCCCCTTCGGGAATGATGGGGACAGTCACCTGCCATCTTCATGCCCTTCCTCACACACCAGCCCCGCTCGGGCTCCCTGTAGATGCAGGACTTTCCCCCAAAGGGCTGGGGACACACGGCATGGAGATGGTTGGGAGGAAATGCACCTCATAGTCACGCGTCTGCGGGGCGCAGGAACATGAAGGTCTTGTGTTCACCCTCCCAGTTTCCTGTGCAGGAAACAATTAACAAGTGAAAGAGACCGACTGACCAGCTTTCCCAGCGGCCTATTTTTCTGAGGCTGATGAGAAGGCTCGGCCCTTCTGTCCAGTCTCCCCCATTCGCCTTCTCAGGCTGTCGTGGCCCCGGCCTCGGTCTTCCTGAGGGCAGGGACAGCAATGGGCCACGCCACTGCACGCTCGTGTCAGGTGCTTTAGGGACACAGCCTCCTCACAGAGATGAGACTGGGGTCCGGGGAGCAGGGCCGCATGTTCCGAATCAGGCGCGGGACACCCCTTCGTGACCCTGGTTGAGTGCGGCCCTGCCCTTGGTGGGGAGGGAGGGAAGCAGATCAGGTCTCGTAGATTCCCTGCCGCAGCTCACGCCTCTCTCCTCACGCTCCAGGCAACATCAACGGCTGCCACCTGAACTACTACTTCTTCCTCCTGGCGGCCATCCAGGGCGCCACCCTCCTGCTTTTCCTCGTGGTCTCTGTGAAGTATGACCGGCAGCGAGCAAGGGCACAGGGGACGCCCGGCAGCCGGAGGGCCTGAGGGCCCAAGATCCAAGCGGGTCCCTGAGACTGTCTTTTGGGGAGGAACCGGCCGGTGTACTGAGCAAGGCCTTCCCTGCACCTTCCTGCCACCCGATTGGTGTCTTCCGTCTGCCCAGACGGACTGCTAAGTGCCTTCCTGTGGCTGTTTCACGGGGCCTCCAGAGCAGAAGCGCAGGGGCATGTCCCTCATCAGGAAAGACCTGCCGGTCCTGCAGCCGGTTCTCTGCCAAGGCCACGTGTGGGATGCTTGGCTGTGGCCACATGTTTGCTGGCATCTTCGTGGTTTACACACATATTAGCATGTGATCTGACTTCTTTTCTTTGACAAGTAAGCGTCCACTTCTGTTGGGGTGGGGGTTTCCAGGAGGCAGAGTGGTTGGACGCAGCCGAGACGCGGTCAGGGCCAAGGCCGTGATCTCTCCTGAGCCGCACCCCTTGCCATTGGTCCGGGCCAGTACTGAGAGTATTTATCTGCTGCTTCGGACACTTATTTTTTAAACTGTTGACATCGCTTTTTCTTTAAGTAGGAACATAAATCAGGAAATACTAAAGCCCATGTGTCCTATCTCAAGCTGCAAACAGCGAGTATTTGAAACCTTGCCTAACGGGTCCTTGTGTGTCGTTTGGGTGTCACGAGACTAAAGACCGGTGGTGGGGCTGGAAGGAAAACGTTCTTAGGAACAAAACTGATGTAGTTAGAAGTGATGGGGAGTCAGATGTGACCTGAGCTTTCCGACTGGCCTTCGATATCTGTATAGTTGTTTTATATAACGTAGGGTCTGGTTTTGTTAAATAAACTGTTCTTTATTTGTTGCTGTATTTTTGGTATGAGCTTGTTATTAAAAACACGTCAAGTTTGAGGACTGTGAACTAGTTCTCTGCATGGTTCGTCCACCGTTATTTAGTGTTTCTGTGTGGGTGTCACAATGGTCCCTGAACCGTGACATCGAAGGTTAACGGTTCCTGAGTTCGTCCCCCAGCAGCTCACAGTGGACTCCTGTTTCGTTCCCGAAACAACTGGTTTTCCAAGGGAGCGATTCCCGAGCCTCTCTATTCAAATACAAACACGAAAACCCTGATCCTTTTTTGTTTTGTGGTTTTTTTGTAACACGGAAAAACCACAGAAAAGTACAAGGCCATCTTGACTGCCCCTGTGGCCTTGGTTCTCGGGCTGCGGGTGTGGGTTCCTGTGAAAAACAGCAGGCCGAGAAGCACTGTGTCCACTCCCGGGGAGGGTTATGCCTTCAGCGGAGACCAGGCCCCCGTGCTCTGAGGAATGCATTTTCCTATGAGGAATTCCCGGGGGTGGGGGTGGGAGACGGGGTGGTGCTGCCACCCCTCCCCCTCCCAGCCGCCCTCTAACCTGGGCGTCCCCCCTCAGGCTGGGGCTGCGAGGGGCCGCCAGGCGAATCTGTCCAGGTGCCGAGCCAGCTCTGCCCTCGGGTCCTGGAGGAAAACCCAGGACGTTAGCTGACGGGCCGACAACCGTGAGGGTTTCCACTGCGTCACCCTGGGGTGCTCGGCCATAATACAGAGCTGTCCTGAGAGATGTCTCTGCCACGCGCATGCCCGGGAGCCTCGGATGTGTCTTCAGCCTGTGTTTAGCCACCTCGGGAAGCCGACGTGGGGACTCGCCACCAGGCGTCGCTCGGCCTGCTCTCCGTGTTGGAGGTGGGTGGGGGCACGGGTCCCATTTCCCCGCCGTATCTGGCAGATTAAAGAGGAGGTTGTCATAGGCCAGCTTTTCCGCAGGACCTGTGGTCCTGGTTTCAAACAGACCCGTGAGCCTACTCGCAGTGACACGTTCGGCTCATCCATATGTCCTGCTTAACTCGCCGGAAGCCTCCGGGTCCCGGGGGGCTGCTGAGAGTCTTTCTCCGTGACATCCAGAGGTCGGGACGGCCTCTTTGCGGTACATGGGGAAGCATTACGCTCCTAACGTCGCAAACCTCACAGCAGCGAGCCCCTTCCAGAGTACACGGGGCCCATTCGAAACCCAGATCACTGCTAAATTCCAGGTCGTAAAAAGTGATGATCTTTCCTATTATCAAACGTTCCACTTGGTGCAAAACACAGGCCCCCCTTGAAAGTCAAGGCGGTTAGAGAAGAGCTGTGAGCAGTGACGACCACAGGGCCAC